>NW_027107850.1:193177-240445 GCF_000696795.3 Halyomorpha halys | reverse complement strand
GTATAATAAATACAATAAATAGTTTTCTGTTACTATTTCGAAACCTTTATTGACTGCCATTTATTGACACTTTATTGACCATCTTCCTCGAATCTACTTCATACGGTCAACGATCTTCTTCCAGTATACAAATATTATTTAACTCACGTTCTTTTGCCTAGTCTGAGACACATCATAGGCAAGTGATAGTGTATAATCTCTATATACATCTACAGGTAACTCATTGAAACGAGTTATAAATGCATGCTTAATCCAGTCCACAACGATTTCACATAGAAGTACCTGAATGCAATCAGGTACCAAAATCCATAAAGTTTCTGAAAATAATGAAGAATACAGATTTTTAAATTGTACTTTTTAAAGATATTATAGAAAACATAATGAATGATAATATATATATTTTTAAAAATGATTTGGTATTATATAGTTAATTGTAAGGGTTTGGCAATTTATTTTATTATTTCTATAAGGAACACGGTCTGGGGCGGTCAAAATAACTCAAATAGTAAATAAACTATTTATTATGAGCCAACATTTCGTCCCATGTTGCAGGGCGTCATCAGAGCTAAAAAAGACACTAACAACCAAAATTAAGAAACAGAATAAGATAACATGAAATAAAAGTAAACTATGGTCTGGTTAAAAATCAAGAAAAATATATGGAAATTTATATTAAAATGAACAAAGTAAATTAATTAAATTAAATGAATGTTGCCAGCTCCACCCTGGGTTTCAAAACTTTTAACTTCTGAATCCACCTAATCAAGAAGTTAATAAAGAATTTACAATCTTTAGTAATATACAAAAAAGCAAAAATTAAAAACTTTATTTTTTATAATTTACATTATTTAATAAAATAACAATTAAAAAACTGATATTGATTCTAGAAGCAGATATGTCAGGGAAAATTAAAAAAAAAAAAAAATTTAAGGAAGATAAATCACCTTTCAAGTTTTTTTAAAAATCACCTTGCTACAAGTTCTGATTTGAAAAGTCTGGTGAGGATGATCCATTTAATTACAGAATAAGAAAATTCAAATAAAATCATAAAAAGATGAAAAGGATCTATAAAGATGATTATATACTTGTCAAATTTACTATAAGATTCGGTGTTAGAGTCTTAAAAAAAATATTTTCATATTCATCGATATAATAACTAACCTTCTTTCCAAGCATATTCCTTCATAGTTTGAAGAACAACAATAAATAAAAGAATAAAAAGATGAAACCTTTCTCTCACATCACTACAAGATACTTGGAATAAATTATTCTTGTCGAATTTCTTGAAAACACTTCCTTTCAGTTCTACAAACTAAAAAATATTAATAATTAAACATTAAAGAATATAAAAAATCAAAATTAAATATTGAAATGAAATAAGAGTTTCTACTAGTTATGATATAGACTCAAAGCATTAAGTTACTTCAGTGGTTCCCAAACGTTTTTGTCCTACCACCTCCTTTCCAGGAAAAATATCGCTTGGAAATTAATTTTTTAAAAATTTTAATAGCAATTAGTTGGAAATATATGTTTCTCCTTTTTTCATAAAATATATGAAAGAAAGGTGTAAATTAGAAACATTGAACTTTGAAATTATGAAACTATTTATTGAATTCAGAATAGAATGTAATACAAAAAAAAGGTAAACAATCGAAATTATCTTAATGAGAAGGATGAACCTGGTGTGCTACTAGCAATTCCGTAATCCTTGGCTCTATTTTTGTCAGCACTAACATTGTTTACCCTGACAACTTATAGTTATTCATTCCCTCCCCCCCCCCAAATGAACCTGTAGTACCCATTTTGGGAATCGCTGAGTTACTTTATAGTGTAAGCAAATGGAGATTTTCATAAATAAAATAATTGGTAAATTAAAAATCCTCACAAATTACATAAAGTGAAATATAAACACAAAAGTTCAAACAACACATAATTAAATTTCATAAAACTTACATTATTTGACATCATTATTGTCAGGAGAGCTTTGTTACTCGAATTGATGGCAACATTCAGTGTTGTGGCTTGACACAATACTAACAATGCATGAAGAACTATCTTCTGTCATTAAGAAAAATATTAAAATGCTAAGAACAAATATTTAGGTAGTCTACTAGTTATAATGCTACTGTTAGTGGAGAACCAGAAAGGCAAGTAAGTTCCATGGTTCTTTGTATCAACCCATTATAACTAAACCAACCAGAGTGGAAATACCAAGATTAATTAGATTTCAGTAGGGATGACCTAGGTAGAATTTTATTCATATAACTCAAACAGAACACTTCCTCAGATGCTCTGTTTACCAAAGGTTACTAACATGGAACTATTTAATAGTGGTGAAAAATTATGTGATTAATTTTATTCAGTTTGGTAAGTTATAAGAAGAATTCAAAATATGGAAATGTAGAAACATGAGATAATCCCTGGTTAAGAACATGGAAATATAATTGTGTCATGTAACAGACATATTTTTGAAAAATTTGGTTTATCAATGTATTTAGATGTTATAATCTTTGAATTACAAATAGATAATTTATTTCTACAAATTGAATGAAGCTATGGAAGATTTTCATGATTTTTGAAAAATATGATCAAATGGTTTAGGAAATTTTTAGGCTAATTATTTTTTTTTTTTAATATCAATGAAAACTAGTGCTGAAAACAAATATGAACCAGTTCTATACAGAAAACATTTTTTACTGACTACTTTAAACGACTATATGCTGGTTTTAACTTTTCAATATCTATTCACATTAAAATCTCTTAAGAGTATTTTTTTTCTCATAATATATTAAAAAAATAAAAAATATGTAGGTGAATGTTTATAGTAGAAACAGAGTAAAATATTTTTAAAATATGAAGAAAACATGTCACAATTAAAATTTTGAATTATAGTTATCCATGGCTAATAACAAGTGGAAACAATGTATCTATTTTTAAATTAGTATAGGTTTCATAAGTTTTTTAAAAATAAAACTATTTAATAATTAAATAAAATAATTCTGAAGCAGTAGTGAAAAACTAGGTAAATCAAATGCCTAAAAAATTGAGTTAACTGGATGTAAACCATCCTCGGATTTCTCTTAAGATGTTAAATAGGTTAAGTCTAGTTACATTTCTCAAAGGAAAGCAACTAGACTTAACCGATTTAACAACTTAAAAGACATCCCGAGAACAGTTAGAATCATTTAACTCAATTTTTAGCCAATTCAACATATCTAGTTTTTCACGACCACCACAGAATTAACTGGAGTAACTCATTTAGTCAGTCACATGAAACCGTAGTCAGTAATGCTACTAAAATCTCTAAAAGTTAGTTTAAATCATAATGATCCATTCTATGAAGAAATACAAATCAAAAAATTCAAATTTGGACAGTCGAATTTCACTCCTATCTAGCTGAAATATGCCCTTCTCTTGAGGATCACCCATATGCCATCCATTAACTTTTACATTTTGATAATAATAAATGCCTTTCCTTAAAGGAAAATTTTAACGTAACCTCATTATCATTATAACATTATCATTCGCAAATAGAGATAGTTAAGGATTTTATTTAATTGGCTTTCATAAAAATGAAACAAGCTCAATAGTTATCTTCCTACCTCTACTGATAAGAGCTTCTTAATATCTTGAGTAAATCTAGCAAACAGAAGTTGACAGCTACGATTTGTGTAAGCTATCATAAACTATTTTGACATTTTAATGGTTTTTAGTCATTTATACACCAAGCAGATTACAACTGCCAACTTCTGCTTGGTCCAGGTAAAATAACTGATAAAGCAGCATTTGTCAGTGAAGGCTAGATTAATAATAATTAATCTGTTATTATGTTTTTTTTTGTAATTAATAAAAACAGAACATAATAATAATAAATACATGAGTAAAAACATAAAATCTACAAGTGGAAAACAAAATTCCTTTATAAGAAAGGAAAGATGAATGAAGGCAATAGGCAGGTCTATCATAAACAATCCATCAAAATATCTCAAATACTAGCGATTCCGTAGCTAGCCCCATAGCGGTTCAGCACCAGTGTTGATAAAAGTTTAGTGTATTAAGGGGTCAGGAGTCATTATTCTAGACTTTTAACATATTGGAAAAGAATAGTAAAAAAAAAATTATGGAACTCAAAGGATACAAACATAAACCAAAGCAAAACATAAATGAGGTATCGTGCCTAGATGCTCTCTTTTCCTATCTCGAGGTTCAGTCGATGTCCAATACAATGCATCAATGACATCTTGTCCGAAAGCAGAAAATAATCTATCAGCGACCTTGAAACAAAACATTAATTACATAAATAATGACCTTTTCTTCCCATTATTTTTAGAGACAATAAACTAATGATAGCTTACTTCAAGCATATTGTAAAATATGTATAGTTTAATTATAGATTGACTTTTTATAAGATGATACATTATGGATGTATCCACATACGTCATACCATAGCTACAAATAATTAAAATAGAACCCTTCAGCAAATCACAAATTTCTGCTGGATTTAAAAGTGATTGATTTCTCATTCTGAAAAAAATAGATAAAAAATTAAATACATTGGAGAAAAATTCATTCATTCTTAATTCACTATTGAGAATAAATAAATTACCGAGACCGTGATTTGAATGGCCTAGTAATAAGTCCCCATAATGCCAAGATTAAACGCATTGGCAAAAAAGTGTACACAAACATGAAGGAGTCAGCACACTATAAAGTTATTTAAATTTAAATTTCTTAGAGGATCATCAGTGACAACCACAAATACTGCATACATACCTGCATGAAACCATAGCTCATGAATTTTTCCACTTCTCTTGGAATTTTCATAAAGGAATAAACTTTTTCCCTTCGCGCATGATAATGTTCTTCATCATGTTCAAGGGCATAACTACGCTTCAATTCTGTTCCAAGAAATTCCCATAGTGATGGTTGAATTTCATCTAAGGAGTAAAATTCAACATAAAGTAGGTTCTGAACAACAAGTTTTTGTTTTGTTCTTTCATTTAAAAATTCAAATTTATACCTTCAGCTTCTTCTTCTTTTTTTAATTTACATTTTTGCTCTGACTTAGATCTAGGACGGGGCAAATAGATATCTTCTACTCTATTTAAGGCATAATTTGGGTCAGCAGTAGTAGAAATGGACCTAAATTTAATTCTTTTTTCAACAACTGGTTCAACATCGGCCATGGTCATTAATGAAAAGTCAAATTTTGTTTTTTTCAACTATGTGGTTTACTGTTTAAGTATCTATCTTTTTGTATTCCAACCGCAATTTAAAACTAGGGAAAAATGTTATATTTAAAAAGTGAGAAGTATAAATGACCATTATAACAGGAAACTATCATACTTTTTGACACATCAAACTAGTGTTATCACATGTTGACAAACTACACTATCGTACCGCTGCAGGTTATCCTGCAAAGAAAAATTGATATCAAACCTTTGGGTATAACATCGATTTTTAGGAAATCCCTTTTGGATCAAATTAAATTTAAACCTTTAAAATTATTTTGTTTCAGCTGAATATTACACTACTAAATAACACTTTTCAAACGTATTCAAGTCAATAATGGCAAACTATAACTTCTTATTTCAAATGTACATGTAATATAATCATCGATAGATAGGTAATGTTTTTGCTTTTCAAAAAACTGTAACCTTTCACCGGTTATATTTGAAGATTGGAATGGAATTATTTCGGTATGGATAAAGAAGAATCAGACATTCGAAAATGTAAAGTAATCATTGTAGGTGGTGGTATGGCTGGGCTTTCAGCCGCTAGCCTCTTAGCGAAAAATAATATGAACGATTTTGTATTACTTGAAGCACGTAAGCGAATTGGTGGTAGAATTGTTTCTATTGAACCAGGTAAAATCATTATGATTTTTTGATGAAGTTGATAAAGAATTATCACAGATTTTTGTTATTCTTCATTTCATGGAAGATGTGTTAATTTTAATATTTACACCTTCTGGATTTACCTCTACATATGCCAGGTACTGTTTCAGATGGGTGTAAACTAGAATTAGGTGCTAACTGGATTCATGGAATTCTAGGCAATCCTATGTATGAAATGGCACTTGTCAATAATCTTGTTGACATTGTTCATGTGCCTAAACCCCATAAAGTCATTGCTGCAACTGAAGATGGAAATCAAGTATCGACTCAATTATTACAGGTCATTGTCATAATATTAGTTTTGTATAAAATTTTCCTACCTGTATTATTTTATTTTTAACTTATTTATTTTTTTTTCAGGAAATTTATGAAGCTTACGTGTGTTTTTTACGGAGATGTGAAGAATATTTTTTATGTCAGTATTTACCACCAGAGGGTATAGAAAGTGTGGGTGAACACATTCAACTAGAAATCGAACTTTATCTTCAAAAACTAAATGATCCTGAAGAAAGACACGTTAGAAGATTGATATTTGATTGCCTTTTGAAACGAGAGACTTGTATTAGTGGTTGTGATTCAATGTCTGATATAGATTTATTAGAATTAGGAAGCTATACAGAACTTCAAGGTGGAAATATAACATTGCCTTCGGGGTACAGCAGCATCTTGGGCCCTGCCTCAAAGCATATTCCACCTGATAATATTTTAAAAGAGCATGTTGTTTCATGTATTAAGTGGTCAAGTGGTGAAAACTGGTATAGTGATTTAAGTGATGAAACTTCTGATGATTCTGAACGGACTGTAATAGATGCTGAAATCAATGATAAGGGATGTATTAATGATGAAAGTGTTGATTTATTAAAGCCTCAAATCAAGGAGAAGATCGAATATCCTGTTGAAGTTATTTGTGAAAATGGTAATAAATTTTTAGCTGATCATGTAATTTGTACAATACCCCTTGGTGTATTAAAGGACAAGAGTACAACGCTATTTTCACCACCTCTTCCTTTGTTCAAACAAGAATCAATCGAAAGACTTTCATTTGGAACTGTTAATAAAGTATTTCTTGTATATGAAAGACCTTTTTTGCCTCACGATGTCTCAGAAGTTATGTTTTTATGGGAGGCAGACCCTGAGAAGGATGGTAATTAGAAATGAACTAATAAAGATATCTAATACGTAGTTTTTTTTTTAAATAACAATTTAGCTTATTACACTTGTAGATGATATATCTAAAACCTGGCAGAAAAAGATTTTTTCTTTTTCCAAAGTTACTGAAACTGTACTATTGGGATGGATATCGGGCAAAGAGGCAGAGTATGCAGAAACACTTTCTCAAGATGTTATTGCTGATATGTGTACCGATATATTGAGAAAATTCCTGAATGATCCATACGTTCCCAAACCTAAGGTTTGTGTTTGGTGAGTAAATGTAAAATTGACGAATTTCAACTTATATTTTATTAATTTGATGTGTTTAATGTTATATATGCATTATAATCCTTTTTTGTTATGTGAAGTACCCACTGGCATAGTGAACCTTATACTAGAGGTTCCTATACAGCCGTGGCAGTTGGAGCTAGTCAATGTGATATTGAAAATTTAGCATTGCCATTATACACTAAACGAACAAATAAAAAGGTATGTAATTTCACTAGGCTATTAATTTTCCCTCTTTTTACTGACTATCAACATATATTTAACCTATTCATTTTATTATTAAGTTAAATAGATTATAAATGTAAATAATGAACTATATTTCTAAAAAATATTTTTAGTTAAATATCACTTGTATGTTAACTATCAAAGATTGTAAATATTTTAAGTATTACCTTCTGAAATAATAATTTTTGGTATTTTCTTCCTAAATTTAATCCGTATCATGTTTGTTTCACATAAAATGTTTAGTTGTCACTCTTTAAACTATTTACTGTCTTTATAATTCATTGATTTAATAATAAATTAGATTATGGAAACTAAGTTAAGAATTAATAATTGTTTTTCTTCTTTGGAAACACCATGTGATCTCTTATTTTTAGGTCAACAGTTTGATTTAATTAGCCATCTCAATTGTTTTATCTCTTTAAACATTATACTTATCAGCATCACACTTGAATTTGTTTAGTTACTGTTTGTCCTTGAATTTCACCATATTTTATATGCATAGTTATTATAAATTGATTTCCTCGTAAGGAGATTGTAAAAATCCCTTTCTTTTTTATGATTATTTATCTGATTTGATTAAACATTAGTACAATTATTCCAAATATATATTTAACTCACAGTATTATTTTTAGAATAACATTTTGAGTTTTAAATAACATTTAGAGATATTTCCTCATCTCCCAGTACAGTTAGTTACATGGTCCAAAATTATAGGGTTAAAATGCCCATTTATTTCAACAATAATAATCATAATATTATTGTTTAATTACAGTTGGATCTATAATTAAATTTTCAACAAATAGCTGTCAATATATGAATCAGTTGGTATTTATAAACATTTTCTTCTATTTATTTCAGTCCTTCCAACTTATTGTCTCAAATAATAGTTCTTAAATATTTATGCATTACCATTGTAACTAAAACATTTAAGTATGTTTTTTGTGAAATTTTGTTTATTAATTATATAATTATATAATTATATAATAATAGCTTTATAGCTTTATAGCTTAGAAGTTTTATGAAACAATTTGCTATTATAAAGAGGTCCGAGGATATCTCATAGTTAATTTTTTAAATTTTATTTCCTTGTTGCAAAGAACCATCTATGCAATTTAAATATCCTCATTAAACAAATAACTTGCTGTGCTTTTTCAGTCTATTCTGTTTTCGTTTTCCTTATTATGGAAGTTCCTGCCTGATCCCTAAACTGAATCTATTTAATTGAAGTAGCACATGTACATTTTTACTTTTCACAATTCCGGCAAATATTTAAAAAAAATCTTTAGTTATGTTTATAGATTTTATTTTCTATTCGCAAACCATCTACCTGGTAATATTTTTTTAAACGGTTGTGCAACTTTCTATTTTGAAATGTTTGGCCTGTACCATATTATCTCAACAGTTTTGCAGCATTTCAACCTATTCAGTCACAGTCAATAAAATTTACAGAGGCCGTTGACTGCCCAAATGTTTCATCTGCCTATATGTGGCATATATGGATACAGTTTTAGTTTTATAATATTTATTTATTGATTAGTACTACAATCTGCTACAACCTTGGGCAATAATTAATAGAGTATATGATCACATTCATTCCAAAATTATATAATGAAGTAATAATAGTAAAACAAACCATAATAACATATCTATATGTACTTAAACTGAAAGATAAATAAAATGAACATAATCAAAATATGTGAATGAAGTAATAAGGAGCAAATATAATAATTAAAATTTTCCACTGATACAATAATAACAATAATCACATTTAACATATACAGCTGAAAATAATTTACTGTTTATTTATTATTATTGATTTGAGAAATTCTCCAATCAGTAATCTACGGTCAACTATCTACTCCTCATTATTATTATTATTATTATGTCTATTTATTATCATATTTGTCGTGAGGCCATTGAAATCTTTCGAGATAAATATTTAAATGGCCTCATGACAAATATGATGATAGACCACTAGTGCGAATTAGTTTTTAATCAGAAGTAAATGGTATTGAGTCGGTCAAAACAGATAGAAATCATTTAAGTTCACCAAAGTAAGAACGGCCGCAGTTTTTGCTTGAGTTAATGCTGGGGCTTAATAATAATAGTAATAATATTTTATTTATTCTGGGATGAGTCCCTTTAGAATAATACAGAGAAATCAATAGATGAGGGCTGAGGAGCCTCAGAGATACTTAAACAAAAAATACAAAGAAATATAAACAGTCATTATAAAAAATAATTATAGGTTACTTTCTCACTTTTATCAATCGAACAATAAAAAAAAAAAAAAATGAATAAATAAAAAAGAGAAAAGAAAACAATGTAAAAATAATTAAGAATGATATAATAGTTAACATACATATTTACAATTATATTAATTTACAATTTTATGGAGTCTGAATGGATAAGCAATGATTGAACAAATGGGATTTAAAGGTAGGGAGGGTATTGGAGCGACGGATGTTGGAAGGGCTGGAGTTCCATAAGGATGAGGCTCGGATAATGAACGATCTATCGAAAGCAGTGGTTCGGCGGGCCCTTGTGTATAAATCTGAAGACCGGGAACAAATAGAGGATTTGAATTGAAGGAGCTCGGAGATTTATGAAGGACGGCGGGATTGGATGACTTAGAAGATGAAGGATGCCAGGAAATACTTACGATGGTAGGAAGGATAAAGCTACTTCAACTCTGCATAAAAACGGGAAACAGAGGTGACCCTAGGGATCCTGAAGATGAATCGTACACAGCAATTTATCAAACGTTTTAATTTCGCCTTGAGATCCCCAGAGACTCCCCCATATACTGTACAGCAATAGTCAAAATGAGGAAATATTATCGAAACTTAATGCCAAGTCCTTCGACAAAATTTTCACAAGTCAGGAACTTGCTAACAACTGTTATTTTATGGTTAGTACCTATTTAACTATTAGCGTTTAGATGGCTCATGGATGTCGTAATTTAGTGTCAGTTTAATAACTGGAGGAAATGTGTTTTATTTAATTTTTAACACTTTATTCTTGATGACAACCTTAATTATGAAGACTGAATAAGTTTTACTTAAAAAAAAATACTTCTCTTTCTTTATATAAGCCTTATATAAATCTAATCTGTGTCAAATTATCCAAAAAAATGTGCCTCTTTTTGAATATATTTGAAATTTGGCAGGGTTTCCAATTTTTTGAGATAGAGATTAGCTTCAGGAGCATAACTCCATAAGTATGATGCATTTTTTCCATTTCATAATGGTGGGAAGTTATCATTTAGTTGAGAAACCCTGTAAATCAATGATTCCAGGAATTTCCCTTCTCATTAAGACACTAAGTTTGTATAACTATCTCTATCTTCTTTATCTAAACACTCCTCAGTCAGAAACAGTCTTAGATATTCTTTTTATAGAAATCTTTGCGTAGCATCATTTTTAAGTTCAAAGTTTAAAGTCAATACACATTCAAAATCTAATGTGTTCTCATTAGAGAATAAGCATGTAAAATAATTTTTAAAAATGATTTTCCACTTTCACTCCCTTATATTCTTAGTAATTATGAAAGAATTAATTTTTATTGAGTATAAACATTACTAAAATTAGAATAAACCAAGCACCTCAATAGAAATGTTTATGGCTTGGCTAGAGAACCATTAGCCGGATAATATTATAAGGAATTCCATTTCAGTAGTAAAGTTAGTAGCATAGCAAGTATTATGCAAGCGACACATAACACTAAGGTTCAATAAATGTTCATTGCTATAAAACAATTCGTCAACTTAATGTCAAACAACACTATGTACTTTTATTTATTAAGATGTTGCGGTGAAAAAAACTTCCATTTGACATATAAATATTCTGTATTTGTTGCACTACATTTCGCGTTTCCCCATCTTCATGTACTAATATACCTCATTTTGTTAAGTGCGTCTATTTCTCTTTGAAATATTGTCATATAATCACATAAATTAAGATTAATCTCATAACATTATTTAAACAATTAAATACATTGCTGAAATAATGTTTTTTAATATATTTATTGAAATTTACTACTGTACATAATAATACATTCAATAAATTTGATTTTAGTTTATAATGGAGTGGTACAGGCCTGTTAAGAAACTACCCATTGGTAGCACTCTAATGACGTTTTTACATTAGCAGGTCTCGTGGCCATCTTCTTTTCAGGCACCTCAGAGGATTGTCAGGAATGGAAGAGGAAGCAAGGTTAGAAACCAGTGGGTTTGGGAATTTATAATGGAAGGAATGATATCTGGTTCGGGCTAGATCAATTACATATGGAACATTAAGGTTTTTATGTATGATTTTATTTGTGAAAAAGTAAGAAGCATTGAGGATTTTACAAAGGATTTTGGATATGAGAGAAATTCAAAGGTTTAGTGGAGCCCCAAAGCTCAACTCCGTTTGTTCAGATTGGCCTTATTACAGTCATGTAGATCAGACTTTTGTAATGAATTGGAAGCTTAGACCATTTGTCTATTTAATGCTGTAATAATCATCGAAATCATTGTGCAGTTTCCTGTCTTTTCAGTCTGTTCGACAAGGATAAGAGCAACATTATTATAGGGTACTGTAGGGCAGTCAGTTTACGACGAAACGTAAAGGCGATTTGATGAGGTTTGTTAGGATTTATTTTAATCCTCCAATTACAACACCATTCTTCCAGGGCTGTGATACAGGACTGGAAAGTTTGGGAAGCAATTAAAGGGTTATTATTAAATGGAAGCACAAATGTGTTATCGGCATACGTGGTGAGGATAGTGTTAGGATTGGTTGGGATGTCAGCTGTATAGAAGGTGTAGAGGATGGGAACTAGGAAATACTTCCTTGAGGAATACCATTGGACTTAAATAATGTTATGTTGTAAATTTTAATTTATATGACTATATCTGTATTCCAAGGAGAAATAGACGACTTAACAAAATGAGGTATATTTGTACTTGAGAATGGGGAAACCCGAAAT
This sequence comes from Halyomorpha halys, assembly GCF_000696795.3. Classification (NCBI taxonomy): domain Eukaryota; kingdom Metazoa; phylum Arthropoda; class Insecta; order Hemiptera; family Pentatomidae; genus Halyomorpha; species Halyomorpha halys. The sequence continues at coordinate 227,912 of NW_027107850.1, read as the reverse complement.
GTTGTACAAAAAATATTGAATATTGATAATATTATAAACGGAATTTTATTGTTCAACTCAACATCTTAATAAATAAAAACTAGCAATTTCCCAGGAAAAAAATCTAAAATATAACACTATCTACAATATCCTCTTCTGTAAATAGTGTTGTTTGACATTAAGATAATGAATTATAAATTTGACAAAATTAAATTTTACCATAGCTAATAATTAAATTCCTTACATAAACTATATCCATATTACCAGGCTTTACAATAATTGGTGAGAACAGCCTAATTTTCCCATAAAAGTAATATGTTTATTCTTTGAATGTTTGAAAACTTTCCCAAAGTATGTTCTTCTAACTTCGGTTAATATAGGACATTCAGCAGGAAAATGTATTTGTTTTCTCTTTTATTACATTAGGTGTATAATTTATTATTATTTTCATGATATACTCTACTGTTTAATTTTATCAGTTCACCTTTACCTTAAAATATTTATTTAATAATTGTAATTGCTTTTGTATATATCATGATTTAAAATTTTTGAAACTATTTCTATATTTAATTATATTGGTATATTTTTATGCAATTTATTTTTTAATTCTAATGTTAAATGTTCCCTAATTTTATGAAGGGATGTGTTCCATTTATTTGTTTTAGTAATGTCAAAATTATCTATTGGTAATATCAATTCCTTTTTTTATTATTTCTCTTGCTTTTTGGTTTTCTATATTGTATAATTCTACTTATATATCTTATTAATTATAATAGCTTATGATTTTAGCCGACATTATTATTCGCTGGTGAACACACTCACAGCAGCTTCTATTCTACCGTTCACGGCGCCTACTTGTCTGGCCGAACTTGTGCACAGAGCTTATTGGACCCTGAGGAAGAACCAGTTACCATTTCTTGTACTGACACCGGAGACCTATCGTCTTGGATTAGGGGCATTTCACTCGAGGACTAGTCAGAGGGTTGTCAATTAACTTAGTATTTAATTTTTAAGTATGAGATCTTTCTAGAAGTGTGATATTGATTCAACCGTATATTTTTGTAGAATACGTATTTTAAAAAAGTGCTTGCATAAGAATGGTAACTCTAAGTCAGTGATTGTTTTCTAAGAATGGCCTCGGCTCTTGTCTTCCTGAAATAATGAGAGCTTGTTGTTCGACTGCTTAAAATATAATATTCACTCTTTTTGAATGACATGCCTAAGTCGCAATGATCTGCTGAATAGTTTGTTTTCACACAACCATCCTTTTCTCGTAGTTTTTCTTTTTTCATCATGTATATACCACTATATATGTAAATAATGTATATTAGTTTTTATATTTATTATTATTTTCAAGTTAAAAATTTATAAGAAAGGCGTTTGGTTTCAAAAGAGTTTACCGACATTTTGATAAAATCAAAACAAAACAATACCTGTTTAAAGTTCTATTTCTGACATTCAAAAAATGTTTTTAAAAAATATAACTGTTTTTGAAACCAAATGCTGTAAATGGAGCATAATTATATCTAAAAATTATGTTCCATTATTTTAGTGCCTATTTCGAGTATAATTATTATAATTATATCCGTAAGTAACTTGAATAGGCAATGCTATTTACAAGTAGGGATCAACATCATTGTTTACATTGAGAAATGAAGTTGAAACGCACATGTTTCCTTTTGTTGAGTTCCTAAGAATGTCTTGTGATAATTAAGGGCAGAGCCTGTGATATTCGTTTTTTACTTTCTTAAAATTAAGTTGTAGAAAATTATCTATGACCTGAATTCATAAAAAAAAAAAAATGTTCAAATCTACATACACCTCATGAGCAACTATTATAAGATGGATAAAAAATAAAAAAAAGAAAATTTATCTCTAAATATCAAATGTTTTGTGAATCAAGAATAAAAATGAATTGATGAATTATACGCAGATGTAATATGTTTAATGTATTATAAATACATTGATGTGTTGACATAATTAACATAAAAATTGTGAATTATTGAAAGGATGCTGTATATTCAGTTATAACTGAACTTTGTTACTTTTGAATAATCTTTAGAAGATAATTCTTGTTTCAAAGACATGCTTTTTAATTGAGAAAGAACTATGTTAGTAAATACAACTCGAAAAATCCTCACTGTGACTATCTGTTTTTTTTTTACCTCCTTCTGTTTCATTCAGTTTTAGAGATTGGATATCAGAAGCAAAATATTGATTATTTTTTATTTAATTAAAATTATTAAATATATAATTTTCTGATCTTTATTGTTATTAATTATGTCTTTCTTGATTCTAAAAGTCAATGATAAAACTTATCTCCTAGTAAAAACACATTTAGTATATTGAAAGTTATTGTTAGATTAGCTTAATTTTCTATTCATTTTATTTATATCATAAATATTGATATAGAATCTGTTGGTTTTTTTAAAATTTGATTATGAGTTTTAATTTTCAACCCTTTTTTTATAGAGTTGGTACTATCAATTTAATTGCTATTGTCTTATTTAAGAATAATGTAGACATTAAAACAACTGGTTTAAGCACACTTTGAATTTATTATTATGACAAACTATAAATGAACAATCAAAATTCCTTTCATCAGTGAATGGTGAGTTAGATTGTGGAGTAAGGGTTGGAAATTCCAATTTTATTTTTTAGACAACTATGTTAAATAATTTAAAAGCAGTTGACTAACGGAAATTCCACAAAGTCGTGCAATGAAACTTAATTTTGTTGTGTTCATACCCAAAAATAGTTTGATTTTATGAATGTGCATAATCTCTAAGTAATGAAACAAGAAAATGGGGTGGGGGGGGGACATAACTTAATTAGCTTTGACAATCAATTTTTTTTTTAATTTGAAGTTTTAGTTATTCAGGTAATAAAGTAATTAGAAAAAGATTTTAATTTACACGTTCTACAATTCCTTATCATAAAATCAATTTTAAATAAATTTTGTTCTCTTGTTATCATCCTTATGATGCCACATTCTCCTAAACTGTTTGACGGATTTCAATGAAACTGTTCTAAAAATATTAGAAAGAGTTATATTTAGTATTAAATTGGTTGAACTATCCTATGAGATGTATGAATAAAGATCTCAGAATTTTAAGGAAGCTGAGTTGTACTGCGAGTTTATTTAATATTTAACGGTATTTTGGTCTGTATTGACCCCATTTAGGAAAGTTACAATATGTGGATAAGTTTATGTATTTGAGGAAATAGTGTCTCTCGCATCATTCTGATCGAATCAATTGCTAGTGACATTATTTTAGCTTTTTGAAATGATGTCAATCCCTACTTTATATTATGTGTAACTTTTAAAATGCTTATTCCCGACTATAATCTTTTCTGCATTAAACAATCTGCAAAAAATGCAGAAAAGATGTAGTTGTCACGCACTATCAGTACATGTACGTTTTATTTTAGAATAACACTGGAATACTCATCTTTTGTTGTATACAGACTGTAAAAATACCAAAAGAATCAAACTTCACCTAAGTGGTTTAGATTGTATTAATTTATTATGTATTGGTTTGGACCTGTATATAATCAGAAATTTATATGTTCATAACATTTAGTTTATAAATTTATTTGTTTTTTATTTTTTAGAAACTCTTTTGATTATATTTCACTTGTTGTACATAGTTTCTTTTATCATTAAAAATATCATCTTACCAAGGGTTGAAAATAAAAATTATTTTTAAAAATAACGTTTTTTGAGTTGGCATATTGTTCATCTTTTAATAGTTAATGAAAGATATAGATACTGTGAAACTTCTCCAAACGGACACCCGGACATTTATAATGAAAAAAGTTACATAATACCGTTTTTGCTGAATATCTTAGAGCATTAATAAAAATTTATATTAAATTAAAAAAAGTATGCAATTCGTATTTTATTTACACATTCATGAAATTATTTAATTGCTACTTAATTTCTTCTTATGAAGGAGATGGTCATGGCTGCGGTCAAGAAGGAAGAAAAAATAGTAATAACTATTTTATTTATTTTCTACCAGAATATATTGTATTATTTATTGACAGAAAATAAATAAATAGTTATTACTATTTATACTTATCATAAATAATTTTCTCTTTCAACCCCTGGTCTTTTGAGAAAGGGTATCAGTCACAATTTTTTTTAGAATAAGTATTAAGATGGAGATTTAAAAAAAAAAAAAAATCTTTTTACATTTTCTGTTTAATATATCATCCCTTCTGATGTACATAAGCATACCTAACCAAATGTTCTGGGGAGGAGGGGGTAGAAATGTGGCCGGGAAAGGCTAACTCCCTACTCCTCCCTCCTGGAGATATCTATATATAGTCTATCTATATGCAGTCTCAGTAATACAAACTAATTGCTACCAGGGGATGGTTTTGAGAAATCTACTTACATTAAAATATTCAATCTATGTACAGTGCAGTCTCAGTAATACAAACTAATTGCTACCAGGGGATGGTTTTGAGAAATCTACTTACATTAAAATATTCAATCTATGTACAGTGCAGTCTCAGTAATACAAACTAATTGCTACCAGGGGATGGTTTTGAGAAATGTACTTACATTAAAAAAATCAATCTCAACTTACATACTGATTGCTTACTTCAAAGTGGTGCTAAGTACATTTCCACTAACTTTAGGAAAAATAAAATTAAAGGTTCTCACTTTTAGGTAAATTACAACTTTTCAATTTTCCTAAAAGAGAGAACCTTTAATTTAATTTTTCCTAAAGTTAGTGGAAATGTACTTTGCACTACTGTGAAGTATTGATGTATAAAACTTTGTCTATTGGATACATATTACTATTTTATCTACACATCTGATAAAAAAATGTTTTGATACCATTCTGAAATATAGATATTTGAAAGATAGTACAGGTCCTACAGGCTGTTCCAAGGCCTATAGGATTGCCACTAAGTTACTCTAGACTACAATACCATCTATGAAATAAGTCAAACACAAAATAAAATAAATAAAAAAATACTTTTTTGTAGGATTTGCCAAATTGAAAGGATAGAACTTACATAAAAATGTTTTTTTAAATAACTCAGTTTTTTTTTTTTGTTCAAACTTCTCTTAGGTATTGTATGGGGTGGAACTTTTAGCTGTATGTTGTTTGAAGTCGCTCATCGAATACAGTGACACTGAATCTTCTTGCTTTATTTTCATAGATTACCTCTACTTAACTTCTTCTACTTAATTGTTTGATATCATTTTATATTGACTTTAAAAACTCTGATGAACATAAATATGAAGACACAAAATTTTTCAGTAGTGCTCCATTCTATTTTTATAAAAGAAGGTGAAAGATGCTTGAAAAATAACCATGGAAAGGGTGTGGATACGGAAATGAAATTTTTTATCTGTTGTTTCTACTATCAATTATTTATTTATTTTTTATTTTTGTCAATTATTGTTATTGGAGTGCCCAGATTACCGAAGTTCACACTACTGAGATTGTACTGTATTAGCCCATTTGTTAAATTTTAACAACAACATTTAATTTTAATCAATGTTTCATAACGATAATTATTATAAAAACAATTCAATAGAAAAATAATTTTTAATTTTCAGGATCTTTTCTGTAGTATTATTTATGTTAATTTTTTTTTCATTGACATTTGAGAAGCTATTCAATAGAAAAAAATTAAGGAATGAATAGATTAAATTAATTAATAAAAAGAGGACTTATTTGTTTTATTCAACACTACAGATTAACAGGTAACTAGAATGAAGGAAATTTTTGAACATGAGATTTATGACAGAGATGTGAAATTTATTATGTATTTCATATTTGTATGGTTGTGACCTGACCATGTTATTAATAATTATTATGATTTTAGACTAAAAACTAAAATCTTTATTATTATACTGATACCCTTTCCAAATAAAATAAATCCTTAAAAAAAATCAGTTTAAAGTGTGCAGGTTATATTTTATTTATTTATTACTTTGTATTTGGTTTCAAAATGTTGAAGTATTGCACTCTCAAGTATACATACTTTTTTTCTCTAGTCACAAATTATTATAATTGTAACGCAAATAAAATGAATGTTCACTTTTTTTTTAATCTTAATAAATGTTACATGTTTTATACATTAAAATGAAATGCTTATCAATTAAATTTTTTATTTACATTCCAACCCTACTTTTTTCAATTAGAATTCTGTAATTATAATTATTTTTATATGTGGGAGCCATTATTAATCTACGTGTTCTATTCATAATATTAAATTTATTTAAACTGATTGTAGCCATCTATTTTAAGTTTGTATATTGTGTATTACCTTAAATCTAATATTTTACTAATAAATTAAATAAAAGAGGAAGATTAAATAATAAATAGAAATATGAAACTTAGAATTCCAGAATCAACCAAGTCCATTTTCCAACTATTCTTTCTGTATTAGATTATTATGAGGTGAAAGAATTTCTCCTAATCCTTTTACCTCAATGGAAATCTAGTAGAAAAACTGTTGAAGAAATATAAATTTGGTTGAATTCTGAATTCTGTGATAAGATGTTAATAGTTTATTATAGATTGATATAAGGAGAATATGGTCGGTGGTTGTGGTCAGTAAAGATACATGAATAAATCATTCTTATTTATTTATGCTGATGTTTCGACCTGAATTTCAGGTCTTTCTCAGGGCACAGACTGTAATATTTATCAATTAAGAACAATTTTTTTTTAAATTTTAAAATTGTTTAGCTTGACATTTTATACAAAAACTTAGGAGATAGAATTAAAAAAAACTACTAACCTGTACACTGTTCTTCCTGGATGTGAAACGTGGCCTCTTATATTAAGAGAAGAACAGTGCTTTAAGGTTTTTGAAAATAAAATATTCGGACTGAAAAGGATGAGTTAATGCTTTAACTCCAGAGAACTTAGAATCCTATACAACGCTGAATTGAAGGAATTATTATTTTTTTATGACCCCCTTTCCTGGTCATACGGGAGGGAGGAGTAGAGGTAACCAACTTATTTTAACCACAGTGGGGGGTCAAGTTTTTATTTCCTGGGACCATGAGTACGGTATGGCTAAAAATGATATAAAATATATGAAAATTTATTTAAAAATTAAGTAAATTAAAGAAAATACAATTAAGATGTAAAGTGAAAAGTATTAATAAACAAGAGTTACAAAAAAGTATCAGATGTATAATGAAAATGGAAATAATAACATAAAAAGTAGATAAAACAGAAATATAAAACGTACATTACATAATGAAAGACAAAAAAGGGGAAATAAGAATAAAACAAAGGTCAGGGAAAATAATGAACAAAACAGGACACCCACCTTTGAGAATGAAAGAATAAGCCTGAGGCCAATGCAGAGTAGGGGATTAAGGGAATTTTATGGTTAACAAATTATTGCATTTGAAAGCAAAAAGATATAAGATAATATTAAAAAACATGACAATATTAGGCCCTAATCAAGCCCTGCAAAATGGGGTCAAATGTAGGCTCATAATAGATTTTTTGCTATTTGAGTTATTCTGACCGCACTTGGACCATCTTCCTTTTATATATTACACAAGGTCAATCGACAATCTGCTAACATTTTATTACTGGACCACTGTTCACGGGTTCAGTAAAGGAGTCAAGCTCTCTTTAAGTCCAAAATGTGTTCCCGCCAACCTTCCCCATCTAAATTCAAACTAATCCATATCCAATACTCAATAGAGTTCAGAATCATATTTTATCTTATGTACAAAAAAACCAAGCTTAAAAATAATTGAGCCTTATTTATAATTTCTGTAGATAATATTGATGTTAAGCACAATCCTTTATACTTTTATTTTGACTTTTTTGTGGATGCTGTTTGGTTCATAAAATAGCCAATTGCATCAGGAATTACAAATTGAGTTGATAGAGGATTAAATCAAAAAATAGATTAATGAAGTTTCACTCCTAGTTACCTACAGTAGCAGTGCCTACAACTTGGGACTCAACCTCAACCCAAAGACTGAAGCCCGGGCTGCTGCAGGACATTCTGATATAAATTATATATTTATTAATTCCATTATTCACACTCCTACTATTTTATTATTATTTTGTTTTCTCTTCTTTTTTTTCAAAGTAGCTTGTTTTTATTTTTACCCATTAGAGGGCAATTGATTGTTTTGTTACGTCTACGAATGTCATTATTTTTGTTATTAATTTTACTAACCTTTTCTTTTAGGAAGCATTATTTTTATCTATTTATTTTATCATTTTTTTTTTTTTTAAATTATAATAAATCTTTACCACTACAACCTATGAAGGGTCAGGGGTTCAGTACTTCGTAAAGAAGTACTGTTACTTGACTAACGGTTATGCAAGGAGATGATTTGATCAGAATCACGCTCGACCGCCAGATTTTTACGCAATTTAAGAAGCTGGGTGGACCCCAGGAGGGCTCCAGAACCCACAGGAGTTGATTCACGTCTACAGTGTAACAGAAAACAATTTTCTGCCCAGCCGGATTCGAACTTGGGTCCTAGGAGTTAGTAACCACGCGCTTTTCCCTGTGGCCACCACGCTCCATTTTTTAATTATAACATTGTATATAGTAAGGGGTGGCTTTTGTACGAGACTATAATCCCTCCTCCCCATAATCAGTTGTTAAAAATAAAAAATGTAATGGTTATATCAACCATGTAAGGCCCACCAGGCCAATCTAGTATTAAGTAAATAAATAGACATGCACTTTAGACCATAATTCGCTCAAATTTTTCACAAGGATTCCTTTCAATAGCTTAAAATTTACTATTATCAAAGATGTATTAATTGGTGACGGAGGGGTTGGAAATAAAAATGAAAAGGACTTTTTACCGAGCTTCTATAAACCTCAGGAAAGTGACAATTTATTTGAGAATACATGTATACAATTTTTCTTCTCTATTGTTCCAAGAAACATTAGGTTAATGAAGATATCAGTTGGTGGTCGGAATTTCAGTTCTAAAAGCTTCCAAAAATCAACTAATTAATGTGAAAAGTATATATGTATATATATATTCAAGAAGTGAAAACACAATCTACTGCTCTAATTTTTTTTTTTTAAACTTATAACACTATATATATTTTTCTATTGAATGCCAAAATTGAAATTCACGTGATTAATTATAAATAAGTTGGAGATGGGGAGTGTCAAAGTCCTATTTTACTTAATCTAGTGGTTATGTTGTTGATGTCATTATATTTATCTTGAATACTCTACTGTTAGATATTGATAGAAAATAAAGACAATTATAATAAAAAATATCCACTTAGTCTCAGCATGTTTATTTTCTTATTACTCCATTCTTAAGTTTCTGCCATCAATTTCAATTGCACTCTGATGATTAAAAATTGCTTTCAAAAACATTCTGAATTAAAAATTATTTTCAATATCACAGCTACTATGTTATTTAAAAGTCGCAGTTGAATATTATTATCCTAATATAATTAGATTTATACTTTCTATCACTGACTTTGTCAACAATACATTGCTTAACCTACCTCACATATTGGGTATGGCATATTCGATGTATTGTAGAAAAAGTCAGTGGTACTGTAATAGAAAGTATAAATTGAATAATATTGGGATGAGTAAATTAGTTGGACAAGAAATAGCTTGATTTAATACAATATTATAAAAGTTTAACAATAACATTGTGTATAGTGTTTCTATAATTTAATTATGTTTAATAGGTTCATAGACTAAAATATATTTTGACAAAGGCAGAATAGCCTATGACTTTTTAGTAACGTAGCTATGATATTGAAAATAAGGTAGTTTATAATGATCAGACTATTATTGAAAGTTTGAAGAAAGTTGAAAGAATCTTATAATTGATAAACAAGCCAGTCTCAAACCTCCATTTTTGCCTTTCAATAACTCAAAAGACAATTGTAATAATTTCAGATTCATTGAGCTCTCTATAAAGTTCAAGAAAAATGTACCCAGAATATCCACTTATCATAAGAATCCAATCTTTCCTCTTAAAACTATCAGACCAGGGTAAATCCATAAGCTTCATATGAGCCCCAAGCTACATTGGCATTGTTGGCAATGAGCTCACAGACAAAACTGCCAGAGAGACACTCTGCTCCCTGGCCATGGCCCTGTCATTCTTACCTCATCAGAACTCAGTAGGCCTCTTAAAATAAAAATACCAGAAAGATGGCAGAGACGTAAAACCATGGTCCACTGAGAGTAAGTTGCTCTAACCCATTTGAGAATAGGCCATATTATCCTCATGCAATCTCACCAGGTCAGAAAACTGCCACCTCCAACGTGCCAATATTGCCATTCCATTCTCAGGATTAAACATATTTTTGAAGAATGCCCTCACTATTCACCAACAATAAACAGGATAAGTCGGATAGGACTGATCCCAATTTTGTCTTAAGCACTCACAGATGAGGAAGCAAAGGTTACATTGATGTTTAAATTTTTAAAAGCTCATCGTTTCCTTTCTAAATTATAGCTCATCTTCGATTTTAATATTTTTTTTTTTTGTTTTTTTTTTACACCTTTAAACAAAAAACAAACCTGTCTCAAGAATTTAAATTATATATCAGTACAATATTTTATGGTGAAATAATCTCCATCGTCACAATGCCAGTCATCTTTACAATGATACCCCAGTGATGGCTGAACAAAATGAAAAAAAGTTCGAATCTGATTCTTGGTGAAGGAGTTAATACTGAAGAATCATCAGAAAAGGGAGTGAATTGAGAAAGAAAAAATAATAAGTTAAAGAAATAATTATATTTCCTCTTAATACTCATACATATTCACAGATTTCAGACATTTACCACTCTTATCATTTTCTTCTTTACATTAGTAAAGTGGTCTGTTCGGAAGTACTTAGGTATTTAATACATAAATTCTTATGTAGAAAAAACACTATAAATAACAAAAGGAGAATCTTCTACATGATAAAATATCATATAACCAATTCAAAAAATTATTTTTCAGAAAGTAAAAATTAATTTAAATCAACAGCTTCTTCTACAGTAGTTATCTGTAAGGCTATAGGCTGACACAATAAAAGCTATTGTAATCAATGCATCCTCTTTCAATATATTTAAGATAATAAGGACCCAGAAAAAAAAAATTAAAGCTTTAATCATAATAAGAAACAAAATCAAAAGAAAAAAAATCCAAGAAAAAAAATATTAGCTACAAATTAATATCACAAGCTGAACACATTTTCCACTGAATATGTAAGATCTTTCTTTTTTCTCATCAGTTGTAAAAGAAAATTCAACAAAAATGTTTAACTTTATAGTTAAAATTAAAACAATCATACAAATCTTATAAGTATAATAATCATCATTAAAAAAAAAAAAAAAAAAATCAAAAATATATTTGTGGGTTAAGTTAACGAACGTACTCAATGCAGAATTTTTAAAGGTATTTACAATCATTTATAACCCACTTTAAACATTAACTCACTCTATGACCAGCACAAGGGCGTACTCTTCAAAAATGTCTACAATACAATTCCAACTTAATCTTATAATCCTAATCATATGTTTAGACATAATAGTAACTTTATAATCACATAGATATCACAACTATAATCAAATGCTTACAATAATAACTTCACATTTAGAGATAAAAGTTTATATACTTTTTTTTTTTTAAAAAGGACACACTTGCTGCTAGAAAGTACAAAAAAATTCTTACATTAGAAGAAAACATGCTACATAATAGTCTTATATCGTTTAGTCTTACATTTAGCCCTTAAAATATTAAAATTAATTAAAAGTAAATATAAATGTGTGCACACACTTTCCTAAACAATCTTCTCAGAAATTGATTTAAGTAAGTTTTTATGCTTATAGAAGAAATGTTTCTAAAAAGTATTATATAAATAAGTATTTAATCTTTTTTGATGAAAATAAAAGAATCAGACATTGCAAGCATTAAAAAAATATTCAAAATTTATGAACAAACCTAATAGAACAAAGAAGCAACTGTAAAATTGACTTTGATGTCTTCCTGGGCACAAAAATGGATTTACTAGATATTGGTAAATTGACATAATAGTGCTTAAGAAATACCTCCCTAGGCGAATTTTTAAGTACAATTGTATCGTCTTACAAACATCTAGTAACTGCTTTTTTGAGCCCAACAACACAATAAAGTAAATTTTACAGTTGCATCATTGTTCTTCCAGCCCGGCGATATATACTAGTATTAAATAATATACAAATTTTATAGATTTTTTTTTTTATAGAATATAGAAGCATTTATAAATCAACAGACTCAAATAATGGCAAATTATGCATGACACTGAAAACTTAAAAAAAAAAAAGATATGAAGTATTTTTATCAAACATAAATAAACACTAATATGGAATTATAATAGTAAAATATTAAATTATCCAACTTAATAATTGTTGAAATTTATCATTTTTTTTTTTTTAATGTTCGTTTAGTTATAATTCAATCAAAATTAATATTAAAAACTAAAATGATTTTAGCCAATCCTGTATAATCTAAGCTGAAATGGAAAATGTTTAAATAATCATTTGGGGTTGGTAAAAAAAAATTGAAATTATACTATTTAAATACCAATATATAAACCAACACAAATGTAAACTATAATGAACATTCAAATGAAGGGAACAGAAAAAGAAAATTAAGGAAACAAGTAAAAAAAGGAGAACACTTTTTCCTAATACCTGGAAAATGTTTCGATGTGATATTTTGTTCAATAACTGCAACATACCACTGCAAATGGCATGAAACTATAATCCCCCCCTTATCAATTGTTAACAAAACTAACAAACTGTTATAACGAAGGACGATTTGGTAATAAAGAAGAAATGTTATGTTAATAATGGTCATCATCTAATGTAGACTTAAACACTAACAGAAATCTATGCGATAAGCTATGAATGATTCAAGTGACAACAAACTTTACCAAAATGGATTTGAAGATTTAGGAGTTATTCATTCAAAATGTAGCTCAATTAGTGGTGAGAGTAAATAGCAAACAGGAGAAAAGAAATATTTCTCAAATTCAAACAAAAAAGTTTTGATTTATTATTTTCAAAAATTCTAGTTTTGAATGGACTACTGATTTATGTGATTATATATATTATCATCAATAATTATTTGCTAAGAAACTAGATCAAGTGATAAACAGACCACTTTTTTTACCTCTCATTATACTAAATTTGATTACGAACTTCATGAAAAAGTATTTTTAAATAATATAAGACGATAAAAATACGTTAAATATTTAAACACCGGAATAGAGTATGGATCATATTCAATAGAAACAGTAAAAAATTTAAACACTTTGTATATAATTTATAAATAAATTATTGTATGACATTATCACTAATATATATACCACAAACAAGATTAGAATAAGAAAAAAAAACTTAAATAAATCAATTTCAGAGAAGGAACAGCAAGTGTTTCATGTAAATTAACATAGAATATGTTTCCGTACATATATACTTTAAGAATGCAAAAAACACGAACATGCATTAAGTAGTGCTTACTATTAATATTTAAAGCTAAAAGTCGAATATTAAAGGTTGGGAGAGGGTGAAATCATGCTCTTCGAATATAATTGCAGAATGACATTTTGAAACAACATATTTAACAACAGAGACAACCTTCAAAAAGGGAAAAGTTAGTCAAAATATAGCATAAATTATCTTTTCAAAAATATGTTTAACATAATAAATATTTTTAAAAATACTTCTGCAAGAAAACCAAACATATATTAAAATAAGATAAATATATCAATATTAAATATCAATTCCTCAAAAAAATTTTATTTTATTAAAAGTTTTAGAAAGTAATATAATAAAAATCTCTAAAAAGCAGAAACTTTTGGTTCAATGGTAACATTAGTTGGTCCTTGTGGCTATCAATATACACTCATTTTTTTTTTTGTTTTTTGAGATTAAAAATAAAAAATAAATTGTAACCTACTTTATTTTCTTCTTCTCAACATAAGGAAAAAAATAGAGAGTCATCCCAATGATACAGTCGAATGAGGTAGATTTCTTTCATCTTTTATTTATTACAACTTTTTCAATATTTCATTTATAGTTTTTTTTTTTTAATTAAGTAAATTTATTTGCAGCTGCGACTCTACAGATAGCATACCCTATAATTAAATAGTGCTGATATGAATTCATAACAATCATTACAATTTATTTTTAAATCTAAAAATATATATTTTACACATATTCATAGGAGCTATTTCTAATTGAGCACAAAATTAAAGCAACACATACAACATAGCCTAATAATATATGGTACATACAATAGACTTAATTGAAAAAATATATATATATATAAAGAAAAAAAGGAAAGCTGACAATGATACAATTAAAAAAAAAACTTAACTTTTTTATTGAAAATTCTTTCATAATAATAAACAGTTCTAAACCTTCAACAAATAACATGAATCACTCAATAAAATCAAAATTTATGGGAAGAATTAACAAAGAAATATGGAAGTATAAAATGTTTTCAGTTCAATATCATCACGACTATCACCCTGCGATCTTTTTTAAAGTGATATATTTCACCACAATAAATCCTTCTGTCGACAGAGTGAAAACTTTTGCTAACAGCATCGGCGCAAAATCAAGTTTTATAGACTTTACCAAAAATATGAGAAAATTAAGGCAACATGAACTTTTAAGGACGGTAAAATAACACAGCCCTTAATAATCAAGAGCTTTGTCAGTTTTATAATGCCAGCATTAATATACAAACATATCATCATCATACAAAAATATCTTTTCAGGGGGGCTACAACATAAATAACAACTACAGCAACTAAAGATTGACATATAATCATAAAGAATTGAAAATAGAAAAAATGAACAAATTTTCTTGTATCAGTAAAAATTAAAAATAAATACTGACAGATTAACAAATTAAATAGAATATTTCCAACAAGTAAAAATGCCCTCCAATATCGGAAAGCAGGAGTTGAGATTTTTACTAGATAAACCATATTGGACATTATAGGTGTATTATTGATAAAAAATCTATTCAAGTTCTAATAAAATAAACAAATATTCAAGGAAAGCAAAATTCAAATAATTTTGGGTTACATTAAAAAAATCCACAATTGTTTATGAACTATTTTTCAATTGAAATTTCCAAATAATGCTACAAAAGGTATAAGCCAAATTAATTAAATGGACAGAAATCTATCTCCACTTAAGTGGTACTGGAATACATCATCATGTATCATTATCATTTATAAAAAAAATTCTACATGGGGGAATTCCATATAGATAACATAGAAATGAAAATATTTGAGACCTACTGTAGAGATATTTGATCACATATTAATCGGAAATTCTCATTGAAAATCTTGTTACATAGTTTCTAAAAAAAAAGGCTCTCATCGTCAGTTTCAGAATGTAATAGTACCAATTTTTAAAACAAATCAGTAACACATTTAATAAAAAGTTGACTTAAAATTTGTAAGTGAAATGATACTCAAGACTAGGATGGAAATGTTCTTTATCAGGCTAACCATTTCTATTTCAAACAAAAACGTAATTGTAATTTGTAATTGTCGAGAAAGCCAATAATACTTTTTTTTTTTTTTTTTAATGTTTTTATTTTTTAATAAAAAATATCTAATTTTAAGGATTGGAAAAATATAAAATTCTCTGAATGTGATAAAGAAAGCAAATCATTAAGTATTAATAAAGAATCCAATTTATAGTAACATGTAATATTAAAAATAAAATCTTATAAAAAACAGTAGTGCTAATTATTTTTGTTACTTTTTAAAAATATATTTGGAACGATTTAATTCCAAAATATAAATTTTCAGAAATATTAGTACGAACAAGCACATGAAATCGATTCAGTGTCTTCTCAAAAAGCTTTGTGGGTCCATAATAAAAGTTAAATGAAACTAATTACATGATCTCAATAAGGCATTATTTGTACAATTACCAATATTTATTATTATTATTTTTTACAATTACAAAAATATTTCTTTTCATCATCAGCTGCAACTGGTCATCTTTAAAAAATATATTATTCAATAAAAATATGCTTTCACAAGTTTGTAACTTCAATTTATATATATATGTATATAAAATAATAAATGATCATGTGAGTGTTGTAATAAGGAAGAATTTTTCAACAATTAGAAGACAACAAATCTACGTTCTCCAAATCTTAAAGAGACAAAACAAAACTTAAACTACGATTCAAACCTTCAAAAGATATCTAGAAAAGAAGCAAAGATACATGAATGAATGGTACAAGACAAGATCTTCAATGAAATGTTTAAGAAAATTAAAAGGTTTAAACAAAGACATGAAATAAAACTTTCATCAAACAACATAATGAGAAATAAATTTTCACACATATGAAATGATGAGAAAAATTGAAAATATATTAGAAATTACTAAGCCAAAAAATTATTCATTGTAAGTGCATGTTATAATGTTATATGTGTCATCATTAAATATGTACCATAAATCTGGAATACATTTATATTAACCAAATTAAATGTTTATATACATGTCTTTGTTTAATTTTTTTTTCATTTCTGTATATTATACAGAGGTTCAACCACATATACATTTTTCTAATTATTCACTAATCTTTGCTTACTTTGAAGTACATGTTAAAATTTCAGAAAAATAAATCACTTTTTTTTAATTTAACAGTTAATATAAAAAGAAGTTTCACCATAAAAGAAACTTAAAAAGAAAAAAAAATTGAAAAATTCCTGTTCTCTTAAACAGCCAAACAATTTGGCAATCAAACGTGACTAGTAAAAATTAATCAAAACAAAACAGTATAATAATTATATAAACATGTTAACACTAACGACTATAATTTAGTAGGTAGATAGACAATAAATTTAATATATACGAACAATACGCATTTTATTAAAAAATGATCTGTTGAAAAACCTTTCAAAAATGCTATAGAATACATATTTATGATATGTTCATAGAAATGCAGGGCCTAAATGTTAATACCACGTTACAGTTTTTGTTTTATAAAAATAAAACATTCACCTCATTAGGACAGTATCTATAAATTAATCAACTCGTGTAACAGAACAATTTCAATCGCTTAGTTCTCAAAAACATAAAAATCCACAAGTTCTAAAAAATTGTTGATTAAAAAACCAAAAATAATAATTAGATTTCACTAGTGAAATAATTAACTTATAAATCACTTTACATCAATATAACTTAACTGAATTGTTTTCTCTGGTTAACTACCTTTTTGAACATTTTATTTTGCCATGTTGTCACTCCTAATAATGTCAGATAAGGAAGCCTGCAGTATGCAATATTACTTTCAGTAAAAGCAGCATAAACTTAAATGAAAAAAACATTTTACCCAACAATCTTATTTAAAAAATATTATTGAAGGGTACTTTTCAGAATAGTCAGATAAAATAAAGAAAAAAGAGCAATAAATTTAATCCAATTCACCCTTCCTATTAATTTCAAATTCTAACCTCCAAATTTATAAATAAGACTATAAATTTAACACAAATCATAGGACGAGGGAAGAGTTAACTACAAACTAGACATTTTTAAATACTCTATCTCCCTGAAAAACTTACACAGCCATAATAAAATTAATAATGTAAAAACAGTTTAAAAAAAAAAAAAAAAAAAAAAAGAACACAACAGGATACTTCAACAATAAACAAATAATCGGCAAAATATTGAATTATCACAATTATTCCAAGCAATTTGAAAATGCTGAAAAAAAAAATTAAAATAGTACTATCTATAATGAAGCAAATATTAATTATCCTACTAAAATCCAAAATAAAATAAAGTTTCATATTTTCTTAAAATATCTTAAAGATATAGCTATCAATAAAAATCTACCATTAATGATATTATCAAGTAAACTTAACTATTATCAAACGAACTACTTTACTACTTCTAAAATCGATTTATAGATTCAATCAAAACTAGAAATACACAATGAACAAAAGATTTTTTGAATTTATTTATTCTTTTAAAATAAATAAAAACAAGATGGCACTTTTTGCCACCAAATGAGTAAAAAAATGTTTATGATACACAATAATAAATTCATTATCAGTTTAAATTAATATGTCAAAGCAATGATTAATTGTTTTAAAAAAAAATAATAAAACTTATAAATAATGAAGTAAAAAGATAGAATCATGTTAGAGATATATCATATGAAAGCATTGAATGAAAACTTTTATTCATGACTTTCATAGGAGGATTGTAGGGAAAAAAAAAAAAAACCCTTTGACAACTTACATTGCAGAATCATGTTGTTGTGACCTCATATTAAAGAGATAATGTTTTACAGGAATACTAGGATAAGCTTAGTAGACATAAAATACGACTGAATTTAAAATCTTCAAAAATATGAGTAAACTGAATGATAAAAAACCTGAATTTATTTGTACAAAATTACAATTAAATTAAAAATATATGTTCACCAATCCATTAAATTCCAAATTGTAATTTTGCAACTAAAAATCACCTCCGCCATCTGATAGCCAACAATCAAAGTCATGATAGGAAGGAGTACCCTCGCTTTAGTCTAGCAGAAGACATAGCTATTGAATAATCAGTTTTAATATATTTATTGTTTTAAACTATGTCATCACTAAATGAAATGAATTAGGATCATGTGAACATCTGTATGCAAAGAAATTTCAAGGAAAAGATAAGCTGACCAAATATTTTGAGAATAACAAAGAAATCATAATTGTTTAATAATATAAATTGAGCTTTGGAGGTATATTTAACTCGATAATAAATAGATTCAACCATTTTTTAGGAAACAAGAATGGGTAATAGGTCTCATATCTTTAGAGTACACCATCACCATCAAACGGGTATATTTTCATAAGAAAAAGAAAACCTTTGAGAGATATTTTGACTTCAATAAATGAACAATTCGGGAATAAATTTAAATGATAAAAAGATAGACAGAAATCATGTGCATTACATTCAAGATTATTGAACACAGAACACATAGTTCACAAATCCTGAAAATCAATCATAACTTAGAATTATCAAAGAACCCAACCAAATTAAATGTTAATACACATATATTGGTGAAATTACTAAACTGAACTATAAAATTAATTGGAATGTATAGGCCCTGCAATAATACTCATCAAAGCAATAATATAATATAAATAATTTTCGGTTAAAACTGTTTTTAATTTTAAAACCAAATCAATTATTCATATTTCATTAACCTGACAGAAAGGTTTAAGTTTTTCAAAAGATCATGAATATATTCCTAATTTCAGAATAATTTGGAAAAATGAATAAAATCCAAATCAACAAAACAATCATAAAAACTTTATAATTAGATAAAAACTTGGGTTACATTAAAAAGAAAAAAAAACATAATTAATATTTAAATATTATAATAGTACCTTCTATTCTTCATATAACAATAAGAAAAATTACCAAAAGTGAAATACAATTTGCTTGTAAGATCCTTGATAGCCAAAAAGCAATAAAGAAGGCGTATGATTAGCTTCAAAAATATTTTTTATAGCTCCTTTGGCATTAAATCAACAAACAGCCTTGGACTGAAGGCGACAACCGACGTAGTTATATATGGTATCTGGTATACCTATATGTCATCTAGGCCTCCTCCGGGCACTCCCTGTTTCACTTTTTCAAGTACTTTGTTAACAAATTCAGTAGTTTGACCAGCAATTTTAAGTTCTGAAAAAAAACCAATATAATAATTGTTTTTACTAAAATGAGATAGTTACAATTAATTTTAATCAATAAATCTGTACATAATAACAATCTGGTGCAGTAGCACATAACACAACTTTCATTTATCGCACTGTTGCTTTGGATAGAAATTTATTTTATATATAATAAGTGAAAATAAAAATTAAGCATTTGTAATAAAAACCATGGAAACACAAAAACTTATTTAATATACGCAATATCTTATCACTTTTTTGAGACTAGTTTTTTTGTTTAAATAAAATAATTTGTATCCAAGTTAAGTCTCAAAACACCCTTTATTATTTCTTTAAATTTCTAATGTTTCGGGCAAACTGGCCATCCTCAACGAACAATCTTAAATACGAATAATTTACACCTCAAATCCAATAATTTAAAAACTTTTTGTAGGCTATTCAGGTCATTAATTTCAGCCTAAATCACACTTCTAGGAAGGTTAAAAATATTCTGTAATGATAGTATTAAGTTAATCTGTAATTAAAAGCTTTAAAATTTGATGGAAAGTGACAAAATAGGGTGATTCTGATTGAAATTAGCCTGCTAACAGTTTTTAAATTATTGGATTTGAGGTTTAAATTATTCGTATTTAAGATTGTTCATTGAGGATGGCCGCTATGACCGAAACATTGGAAATTTAAAGAAATAATAAAGAGTGTTTTGAGACTTAACCTGGACATCTCATAATATTCTTTGTTACTCTTGATTTAATTACTTTCTATAACTTAATAAATTTCTCTAAAATCATGGACCTAAATGGTATATTATACATCTATATTACTGATCTTATTTCCAGAGATCTTTTTTTTCAAATTCGAATGCTAGGGATGAGGAACTGGAAAGCAGCATCATTAGACAGCCGAATGGTGAAGGCTAAGATACACCTCGGGTACATTGGTTTTGATCCCCAATACATTACAATAAACAAAGGAAATTATTTAACTAGTATTCTTATTTGTTTTTTCAACTTAGAACAATTTTCGCAAATTGGATATGGATATTTATAATTATGCTCCTGCATTGTAAAGAAAAATTGATTTTGAATGGAACAGAAAGAGAGGGCTAGGGTTACAGAAAATATTTTAACACTTAAAAAGTTTGAAATATCTTCTTCTCCTACAAAGTATAAAGACAAGGTAAATACAACTAATATAACTTAGCATTTCAGGGCCTGTTAAACGACACGTAATTATAAAGTGAATAATGAAAACAATACTTACTAGTTGCTTGCTTTACTATTTTCTCCGTCATCTTAGCAACCTCTTGCTGGTCCGGTGGATCATTAGACACCCGGGAGACTAGCATTTGTTTCATTTGATGTATTCCGTTGATGAGTCTCTCTGTCAAAATAAAATTAATTTAAATGAAATCTTAACAATAATAATTCAATAAGTTATGGCACTAGTTTTTTTAGGGATCAAGTTTAATCCTTTAATTTGTTATAATTTTTAAAAACGATTGCCAAGGTCTAAAACATAGAATAAAAATACAATGTACTTAATACAGATCTTTATTCATAATGATGAGAGATAGATGACCGTGGATAAATTATATGAAGAGAAGATGGTTAGGGGGTGCGGTCAAAATATAACACAAATAAGTTGAAATGACTTATTTAATAGTGCCATTGTTTCGGCCAGAATTTCTAGCCTTCATCAGGGCTAAGAACAAAGAACAAGATAACAACCAACGAATACAAAAAAATAAAAAACATCACTTTAATTTATTAATTTCATTCTGTACAATTATTTACTATATGTCATTCTGTTTATATTTTATTTTTTTGTATTCATTTATTTATAATCATTATTTACAAACTTTAATGGTATTTTTCCTAGAGTTAGTGGAAATATACTTAGCTCTATGGTGAAGTAAGCTATTGATATGAATTAAAAGCATTGTATTTTTATTCTCAGGTTTTAACTTTTAGCCAATTATAATTTGTAAAAAGATTTATTCTTTTTACATTTTAAAGATCATAAAAATCACTGATTTTAAAATTATTAAATACTACCATAAAAAGTTTAAGTGACAGAGTCTATAATTCAAGAAAATTTTATTACATTTTCATAATACAAAGTATTATGAATGTTTCAATAAACAAAAATTCAATTATTGCTATCTTTTTCAGAAGTGATTAGAAAACAAAAATGGTCAAAAGAAAACTTACATACAAATTGAGAAATAAAAGATTCAACTAGAAATCTTTGAATTTAATTTCTAAAATTAAGTAGGAGCTTACTGTGTTCACATTCGAGACCATGTAACTTAATTTTGTTTGCTTCGTGCTGTGCTTTCTTCTTTAAGCGACAAGCCCTATAACAAAAAGCAAGTACTATTAACACTGGAAAATTTTAAATACTTATCATTTTGTTTAAATGTTACTTCATCAAGGAGTGATAAGTATTGTCACTACAACAAATAAGCGTAAAATATTGGGAAAACATTCTAATCCTACCTTGATGCAAGTTTGTTTTTCTCTTTTCTTGTCTTTGGTCGAGCATTAAATGGTAATTCACTGACGGGGGTCATATCATTGATAGTTTTGTTCAACTTATCTAATTCTTTACCAATGGCATGGAGTTTTCTAGGATTAGGAGTCAAATCATTGCCATCGCCTTTCCTTGCTTTACCACTGTAACACATTAACGCTAATAAATATAACTTACAAATGCAACTTAAAATTGACATTATAATTGCATGAGAAGATCTAGAAATCCAGTAATAACAGGATATGCCTTATAACAGTGATTAGAGGAAATCGTACTTAAATGTTTTGTTACTTTTAATTTCAGATAAATTACCAGCCATTATAAAAAGTAATCAATGATAAATAAAAACATGTAATGTCTTATAGTTATATTAGTTATATTTAATGTCATACATTCCTTCTCATCAACATCAATTTGAAATAAACAATACGATTTTTCTGAAAATAAACAAGAAAGACCATAAGAAAGTCGAGAGCTGGTAATGGTTTTGAAGTGGGTCTGGTCTCTAATATTTCTCTTCAGTTTCTGTTTTGCCCTGACGAAGAACAACAATGTGAATTAAAACGTGTGCTAACAATTAATAACAGAACTATGGTCTGATTCAGAATATATGACCTTTCTTCAACAATCATCATCAAGGGACAAAGGACCTGAAGGGCAGAAAAATAATTCTTAGTTTGGTGACTGGAGAAGGTTCCTCAGAACAAGATGCAGGTAGCAGAGATATAGTACTAAAAATATAATTCAGATAGTACCTTTTAGGGAAAAGTTTTTTTCTATTATATGTTTTAATATTTTGATTTGCAGTGTTTTACATTATTTACATAATTATTTGATTCTATTTTTTTTATCACTGGTTTACAGAAGGAGTCCTGACTTGAGCCCATCTACAGGAAAGAGACCTAGGCGTCCATCAGAGAGCTCTTCTTCTGACCCTCCTACCCCTAGGTAGTTTTGACTAAAAACTTGAAAGATTTAGTTGTAATTGTATTTTTGTTTTATAATTAGTTAATAAAAATGTGCTCAGTGTCATTTGTTATAGTCTTAAATAAAGAAATAATTAGTTATGCTGCTGGTATGTTCATTTAGAAACACATTTGTCCAATAAGTACTTTTTATAAATACTTGTCTACCTTGTCATAAATTCTGTGTACTGAGTTGGATGGTGATACTGTACAAATATTGTTTCCATTTTTGCCTTTAATAGCATGAAAAGTCTTTTTGGTGATTTGGTAACCATTATTAGTTTGTGGTGTTACCTTTTTCTATTGTGGCAACATTCTCCCCTCAGTAAACAACTTCTTTGTTTAGTAAATTGATCAATTCTAGGCTGATTGATTTTTCAGATTAGCTTTAGTTCGTTATTTCAGTTTCTTACCTATGTATATTAACTAACTTCATTTCCAGGTTCTACCATAATTCTTAAAGCCACATTGTGCTTATCTATTTTTTTTAGCAGATCATTATCACATTTAGAGCATCAGCTTAGATTAAGACTATTCCTGATCATAAGTCTAGTTAGACAGGTCATCTGTTAGTTGTAGCCTTAATTTGTTAATTTAAAAAACCTAGACCTATTTCTGTAAGTGGTTTTGTGCATCTCAAAGCCCTTTTTTTTTTTTTTACCAGGATATAAGTTTTTTTTCTATTTTATGTATTTACATCACTCACCAACCAACAGAAGTCTTAATACATGGCCTAAAGGTACTATATGTTGCCCTATTATATATGTGTTTGTCCCAGTTATTTATTCTTGACATTGGTACAGTTGGTTTGTAATATTACTAATATTTTGTATCACTAGAAGAGAGGCGAGAGGTGAGACAAAAAGTTTTATATTTGTCAAAAGGGAAATAGTGTTGCCAGGGACTTTTTAGTCAAGTGTTAGTTTTCATCCCTGATATAAAATACAGTACTAAAGGGAATCTATTGTGAATAATTGTAAAGGTTCATAACTAAAGCAGGGTTTATTTAATTTAGTTTGTAACCGCAGAAAAACCAGGGATTGTTTCTGATAATAACTTGTAATATCATCCAAAATAAAATTGAAACCATAGTATTTTTATCTTTAAAATCTAATTTTATTATTTTTATACATAAATGTCTATCTAAGAATTCCAACATTTATATTTATTACAAAGTTACAATAAATTCCATCTAAGTACATAACTACAGAGAGATTTTGAGGAAGAATATTTTTAAAAAACAAACAGGAAATTATGAAAATGCAAAAAACTTCAAAATCCAGTTATTCTCAAAAACATAACTCTTCAACAAAGAAGGAATGAATTAAAATGACAAAATGTAAATAAAATAAAAAAAATTAGATACCTATGCTTGATGCCCTGGACAGAACACTCTGGACTAAAGACGGGATCTGTTATTTCATTAAGATGATGTGGGTCCTCCTGCTTAGTCTTTAGAACTAGCCTCTGCCCCTTCGGCCCCTTTGCTTGCACATTGTACTGCCAAAAGTACCTCTCCTTTTTTGAACTGCTGCTCGACTTGATAGAACTGGCTCCTCCACCTTCAGCATCGCTGCCAGCACCCGATTCTACAAAAAATAAAATAAATTAAAATGAAATATGCTCTCAGTACCATATATATATACGATAGTAGTCATCTCTCCTGCTGGATGCTTTTCTGATGCCAATATACATCTATATAAGAAAAAAAAAATCATTCTCCTTAATACCTAATCTCTCATGTGAATGAAATCCATTTGCTTCAGCTTCGTAGTATCTTCTACCGTTGGCATATAGAAATGATTTTGCAAGTTTCCTCATCACGCTCCAGCTGCTCTTGTTAATATTTCATCCTTTACTACTTCTACAGTACTAGCTTCATTAAGGTATTTCTACCTCAATAAGAAATTATCTAAAAGTAATGATTACTATGAATGCCCAGACCTAAATATAATTTTTAAAAACTTAAAAAAATAAATTAATACAAATAGATGAATCAAACAAATCCCTCTCTGAGCAACCAGGAGAATGAGGAGAAATTTTTTTTCATCTGAATATTATTTCAATAATATTTTTAAAAATTCATAATATTATAGACGAGGTGTGCAAAGGCAGTGGGAGAGGGAGGGTATCCGGCCTAAACCAAGGCATCTGGTCCATGATTGTCAAATACTAAGTGTTGGGAAAACTGGTTGGCTTGTAGATTTGACAAACGCAGACCTTCCACCCTCCTATACCCATTTGCCTTTGCAAGCCTCGCTAACTATAGCTGCTTATGTAGTGAGTTGAGTACTGCGAATGCTTAATGTACAATATAAGATGTATTTACAAGAGAAAAACAATGATGTCTTTTGAAGAAGGCTCCTGCATTGATTTTTTTCTTCTTTTAAACTGGATCAAAAATTAAAAAGATCTTAATTTTGAATCAAACAAAAACAATTTATTACTTATTTATTCAACAAGAATAAACCAAAATATTTTATGAGCTTGGAACAGACTTCGATATAGTCTCATTCATACAACTTACAAATCTATAAAAATGGATGCATTTATGAAGAATGGTCCCAGATCAAAATGTTGAACCTGAGAGTTGTGAACTTGTACATGCAGAAATGATAGGAACCAAGACAACTCAAGTCCTAGTCTATGCAGATGATGTCATAATTGTTAGATCCCATCAGGGTATAAACATATAGTCATTGAACTGCCATTCACAGAGGAAAAGAAGATTAGGATATTATGTGCTTCTGAGGAAAAATCAGTATTTGATAGTTGCCGACAGTTTTGAAGTATTTAAAAGTTTTGAATATCTCAGTTCTATAATGAACAAGGATCTTTATGAGAGAAAAGAACTATAAACATAGCAAACAGAGCCTAATTTTCCATCTCGAAATTAATTAGAAGGAAACTTTTTAGATATTTCACAAAGTTTGTGTCGCACAAGAGCCTTATAGGACTTATGCCAAAGAAACATAGACCCTCAAAAAAAGCATCAACATGCTAGATAGGTTTACAACCATCATTTTGTGGAAAATTCTGGAGCCCTTATAATTATTATACCTTGACAATTCAGCAAATTTCAGATATACAACAAAATCAGCATCTGTTGAGATATATTAAGGTTCTGAGGCAGAACTAGAAGAATAGGCCACGTTGTGAGGATCAGTATAAAATGAGTAGTCAATAGTATATGAAATGTCTCAGATGGTATGCTGCTTGTTTAAGTTTTTCTTTAGGGAGTTCGTTTATGGGTGAAAGGAGGTGGTGGGCCCCACGCATTACACAACTGGAAGGGCTTGACCACTCAACACCCGCAAAAAGAGGAAGCTGACCCAGACTGAGACCAGAAGGCCTGGACATACCAGACTTTTGCAAAGGACAAGGTGTAGCACCACATTAAAATTAAAAAATAGCCCCCTCAAAAAAAAAAGAAATTAAATGGAACCCCTTACTAATTATTGTATAATAAGAATATAAAAAAAATAAATTGTTGATTTTTGGAAGCAGTGGCAAGCACAAGCCAAGTGCACTACCCCACTGCTGCTGTACTGAGTGATTTTTCAGCTCAAAGAAATGGCATGGGAGGGGGATTTAAAAAAAAAAAAAACTCGCCTAAGTTGGAAACCAAAGAATCATCAGAGAGATGGCATAATGCATGATCTACAGAAATTGGGTTTTTTTGTTTTTGACTCAAGAAATAGAAAAGGCTAAGCAGGCCAACAGCAGCTCTACTCTATGCAAATCTGGTGCTAATAGAAAAAAGGAAAGGAAGACATGGTAAAATATTTTAGCAGTATTAGTTTTAAAAAAATTGCTCATTACAAATTAAAGTTATCATGAATTAGAATAATTAATAAAATGAAAGCTGGAACCCCTTCTATCTTTCCTTTGAACCCTCATATAGTTTCCATTAGTGATTGTGATTGTGTTAGATCGACCTTCAATCAACGCCGCTCTTCAGCTTTGAAAGTTATTATTTCTTATTACTGAAAATTACATTATTTTTTATTTGTGGAGGATTCAACATAGCTTGCCCAACAGGAAACAACAAGATTATTTATGTTTTTACATAAAAGTAATAATTATATGTATAATATATTGTTACGTGATTCCTAATGTTATTTTATCCTAGTGAAACACAATAAAAATTAATAAAATTGACGTGTGAGAGAAAAACTCATATGTGACCTATACTGTTACAAAAAAACTAATGAAATATGTTATATTAAGTCTAATACTTAATATCTTTGTTAATATTAGTGCGATTAAGGTTTTTTTTTTTTTTCATTTCTAGAAAATTTTATAACCTTACATGGGATCATATATGTATAAAATTAAACATAAAATGTATAATTTGTTGATTTATATCCAACAAATGTTTCCTTCTCTTCACAACTTTTTTTTCTTATTTTTCTCGGAGATTTATTCCATATAAAACATATTAAATGGCCTTAAGAAGACTTTTTACAAGTTTCATTTAATTTTTTAGAGCCACTTTGGTGCTACAGCCTTTAGAAAAATATGTTTTTCTGCAATTATGCACAGGGTGTTTGATTTGGTACACAGCTATCAGTGGCTGAAAACTCCCAAAAAAGAAAAAAAATAAGTTCACACGTTCAAAAGATAACGTTTTTAAAGTTTTGGCATAGATTTGATTCTATAACTATTAATGGACCGCCCATAGCTCAGTGATAAAGACACAGTCTTACCAATTTGTAACTAATAATTACTTGATTTAATAATAGATTGACAAATTAGTCAAATGGCAATCAAATACACCTACTTGCTACTTTACAATCACTAGGTGAATGCGGAAAATTATATTAAAAAATACTTAATTACAATTTCAAGATTTACTAATGTACAAAATGAAATATTGTAAAAGTTAGCCAATCTGAAAATATTTTTTAAAAAATTTTATCCAATTCAAAAGCAACAATATTAATAAAATGATGCTGACTTGAATACATGTGAATAAGAAATTAATTAATTTCTTTAAAAAATTTATATGTACATTTTATAATGTATAATAATGAACCTTTTTCATTCCAAGAAATATTGCAGCCAACCAACAAAAAAAAAATCTATGAAGCAGATCTTTTAATTTTATGAAAATCAATCAATTACTAATGGAAACATGGAGCCCGAACAGAGTTAATCAGAAACTAAACTGCCATAGAGATATTATCTTGATATGATGTCTACGATCTGCTAAAGAACTCTCTAAAATTATTATGTAATAACACTAATAAATAACTGCTGAATAGATATTTAAAGAGTGAAGTAGTTCAAGCTCCAGCCTGATTTGTATCATTATATTACTTTTTGAAAACTATTTTTTTTTTTTAAATAAAGAGAAAGTTTATTAAATATATTATTTATGTTTTTAAAATTTTTCAGAATAATACAAACAAAAATTTACCTGCATCAGAAGAGAAATCCTCGTAATGGTCACTATCATCTTCTGAATCAAAACACTCATCCAGAGAAAAGTCATGTGATTCAGGGCTTAGAACACCACCTTAAAATGATAAAATCAAACCAATAACATTTTTTTCACAAATACTCATTTCATTAATCAAAATTAAAAAAAAAAAAAAAAAGCTTAAGTTTGTTAGCCATAAAATAATCAGAATTTTAAAGAAGGATCTTACTAGCACACAAGGTCGACCATCTTGAATATAAAAATAAAACTGCAGCGATGAGATATAATTTTTTTATCACTTTAATTGCCTAATATCTACCAACGCCTTCTCATTTAACAGCTTGACCTTTGCCTTTAGGAAATTGGAGCAGATAATTTTTTTTTTTTAATTCAATTTTAAAATATTCAAAGTAAGAAATAATAGTTTATTCAGAGGCAGGCATATAGTTTTTAATGTAATAAACAACTGTATTAGAATTTAGTAGTGTTAATTGAAAATTATAGGGTTCAAGTTGAATAACAATATATAAGCCTAAAATATCTGAAATAATTCAGATAATAAAATTCAGGAAAACCTTTCTCATTTAATAGACAAATGATTATAACCAATAGTAGTATGACTATAAAAAAAAGTTTAATTTTATAATACAGCTTAAATTTCTTAAAATGATATTTATGATTACTTCAACAATATAAGATCCAACTTCGAATCAAAATCAAGATTTATTATTTTGTTTGTGTGTTAGTAATGAAATAAATATTTTTATGTTTATAAAATAACAACAAAATTAATAGTAAATTATTACTTGTGATATCTCAAAAGTGTGAAAAAACAAACAATATGATTATTATACTTAAGAAATAAAAAAATCAAGGGATTATTTTACAGACATCTAGTCTCAACCATCATTTTATCATATCTATACCTACATAATGTTTTCTGATTTGAGAATTCTTTCGAGATGTCTCTAGAATGAAGCTGAATGAAATGATTAGTTTTGTTTTTTAGATGGTTTCAATTTTTTTTTCAGACCTATGAAATATCAAAGCTTAAACAGCAAAACGTTACTTATTACAAGCAAGAGACTCTTGCTCGCTTTAAATGAAACTTCTAATATTCTAGCATGTTTAGATGATTATATTATTTCAGAATCAGGAATTGGAGGGAAATCTCTATTAATTAAATGAAATATCTCTTTTATTAATCAATTTCCATTAATTCATTCTCTAAGAGACAAATTATGGGAGCTATGATAACTGAAGTATAATACAAATAATTTACACTATACATTTTCTTAATAACGAGGGAATACTGACAAGAAAATAAGAGTAGGCCAATAAGACTTGAAAAACCAGTGGATACTAAAAACATGAATTAAAAAATATGGATTTTATATAATATGGAATTTACGCTGCTCAGTTATGAAAATAATAATAATATTATAGTTCGTACATAACACGTGACTTATCTTATGCTGCTTAATAATGGAAAACTAGTGGATATCTGATGATATGTGCATATGCATTTGAAAATATGAATTAAAAAATATGAATAGTAATATATATCAACTAAATAATAAAAAAAATTTGACCGCAACCCTGACAATCTCCTTCATAATTTAAAAAATATGGTTTGTATACATGATGGAACTTATGCGGCTTGATAATGAAAATAAATATACTTTATGGTTCATTTTAAAGCTAATTGTTTGAGTTTTTATTTGATATTTAAAATTTTAAATTAAAGCTATTTCAGTAATTTCAAAAAATCAATATTAAAAAATTACTCATGAAAAAAATATTTTTGTAACATATTTAGTTGGTATATAATAGGTATTGGAATAGCCCAAAATAGGTTGGAATGAATAATTAAGTCACATCAAAAAGGAAATTTTATTAGGAGCAATTGTAATGTAATAGTATTTATTACTGTTAGTAAATAGATGTTTCTGGTGACGGTATAAATTGGGTTTAAAGATTTTAATGATTTCAATGCAGACATCAATACCCAAGTATGTTCCCACAAAGCAATAAGCTGAGCCCAGTGATTTTAAGCTAAAAAAATGAACAGTTTTGGAGATAGAGCACAAATAAGGCATGGGTTAGTCCTCAGCTTAAGGTTGGCTTTCACAGTTCACCTATCAAATATTGTTTTGTTCTTTCCCATTCCTTTATGGAAAACTGAATCTTGACCGTAAAACTATAACAAATATATTCAATTTTACAATTATTTGTAAACATAAAGAGACAGACAACAAAGTGATAATTAAAAAAATAATTTTTTTGGCTTTATACTTTTTGGCCAATGCCATGCACTAGTAGTAAAGCAGATCTAGCTAGTTCTTTCTGAGAATTCACACAGGCTAAACTTGTATCTGTCTCGCCAGAGAAAATTATTTTAATTCAAATATTATTGTAATTGTTTTTTAATAATTATAAAAATCATTAAATATCTAATATGATAATTTAGACAATATTAATAAACAGTAAACTATTTCAATTATGATCATGATCAAGGAAATGTAATAATGTTTGAACAAAAATATTTAAAGCTTTTCAAGCGAAGTTATGATATTGTAATTAAATGAAGAATCATCATAAAATCAGCAGTGAACTTCAATTGAAATGCCCAACAACTGAGTATTTATGACAATTATGAAAATTTTATATTGTATAATTTAATGTTTATATTTTATTTTTTAAACTTTAAGTTGTTTTTGTTCATAAAAGAAATTACATTTTTCATATAAATATATGTTTTCTCCAACATTCAAATATTTCTGAAATGAATTAATAATAAAACTCAACTATTAGCTTGTAATTTATTTTCATTATATGATTTATTTACAAAATAATAAAAATTTGTAGTCAAATCTGTCAATATTTTAAAATAACCTTAACATTGAAAATTCAATTGAACAAAATTGAACCTTAAAATTTCACCTAAAGGCAAAATATAAATACATAAAGATGGCAGTATCAATCTTCTGTAAGGCTGGCTTCTGCAACATCAGGGTTTACTTATCCCACGTTTTGTTTTTTCCCATGCCTTTATGGATAGCTTAATCTTAACTGTTAAGGTATAACAATTGTGTATATTGAATAGAATTTATTGATAGGAATATATTATATTCTTTATACGAATGAATATGATATCGCTTGTATTTCGAATGAATATGATATCGCTTGTATTTTGAATGAATTAAAGAAAAGAAGGAAACATATTTAATGCGAGAGTTCCCACAAAGGTAATCTAGTATTTTATAATAAAAGAAGTTGTTTTAGATACTATTGGAAATGAGAAAAAAAAGTAATAGTTATATTTGGAAGAAGAAATTTTCAAAGGGCAACTAGGCTAATATTTATCAGTAAGTCAAAAAGTATCTTCATTCAAAATCTGGTTTTTACCAGCAAATCATGGCTATCTTAAAATATAGCTCTAAGCCACCTCACTATACATCATACATGATAGTGCTAAGTGTGCATCTCAACAATTCCTAATTAGTATGTACTAAATGAATGAGATCAAAGTGAAGAATAATATACTGACCTAATTTTGTAATTTAATTAATAGTTTAATATAACTTTGGTGGCCTAATATCATTGATTTATTTATAAATATCTAAAAATTGACAATTATTTAAAAATTTCAAAGCTCAGAGACAATCCCCAAAATATTTAAGAAAATAATAAATTATAAAAAAATCTGAAATTTTGAAATAAACAATACAATTATGTATAAAACATTATACAAACCTTATATATATTGACACTAGAAATACTTTCTCTGTAATATGTGGTGTCGAGAAAATAAGAGTACTGTTGAGATGGTCTGTATGATTTTTTTTCAAGAATGGCAACATTAAGGAGTAGTGGGAGGTCTCCTGAACACAATGAGCACTGCACCCCAGTGGCTCACGTCAGTACCAAAACTCTTCTTGGTCTGTTTCTGTGAATTATATCAACAAGAAATCCCGTCAAATGCGAGGTGTGTGCTGTCATAAGGTTCTTGCAGAAGGAAAAACAAATGCAGTAGAATGTTCACGAAGGGAGTGTGTTTATTGCCAGAAAAAACCACCCTACCAAGGTACTTTCGAACATGTTTGATTGGGACGTGTTGCTTACTCCCATTTCTATAAAACTCATCAGGCTGGTGAGGCACATTAACCTATCATGCAAACTTGCCTATGAGAAGGATAACCCCTGACTACTACCACTACTAGCATGGGTCTACAATCCGGTGTCGAATCCTGGCCTTCTCTAGCAGCTTCAGCCGATTGTCTCGGTCCCTTGCAGCCGCCATCCAATTCCGAAGCCCCAGCATATTTTTTGCATCAGCAGCAACACCATCAGCCCATCGCAGCTTTGGTCTTCCTCTTCTCCTGGTACCATACCATGGAGTGGCTCCATCAGTAATTGTCTCGGTGGATCCTCACTGCCCATCCTAACGATGTGTCCTACCCATCTCAGTCTTGCAATTTTCATCACTCAAACTATATCAGATTCCTTAAACATCGTGTACAGCTCTCCTGGTTTTTCCTCCTTTTTCACTCTCCTCCGATGAGAACACCACCACATTGTACAACTCATTTCCTATTACAACTACTGTAAGTGACAATAGGAAATGAGATTAATAATAGGTAAATTAAATAAATGGTTATATTATAGAAGTAAAAACACTTAGACTTATCAGAAGTATAAAAACTTCTAAAATATTACTATTTAATTTATGTATTACTAATTTCTCTCTGATTACTTTCCTGTTATTTATCAATTTTCCTTTTGTTTGTCATATTTCACTTTGTTCATATCTTTATCTCCTGTCTTTTTGTAATATCATTCTTTCAACTTATATAATTTGGCTTATTTATAATAATTTAATTAATTTTCAGTTATTTTAATATAAACTGTTTATTTTATTACGTATATTATTTTTTTCTGATTATTTGCGCCATCATTACTTACTTGTGTTATCTTTTTCTTTGTCAAATTGCAGAAGGCAAGCTAAAACATTATTTAATTGACAGTTTCAACTATTTTGATGTTTTTCTTTTTTACATCCACAGTTACGGGACCCTCCTTGAATATTTTTAAAATTGTCTAATTTTGGGAATATTATTTAGTCAAAGCTAATATTTTCAATCAGAGTAATTTATGCTAATTAATTCAATTAGTTTTGAATTTTTTCATTTTGTAACTTTCTTAATAGTACTAAGTAGAAAGTTGAAAGAAAAATAAGGAGCAAATAAATCATAAACATAAATAAATTAACTCTTTGGCAAAAAACAAACATTTTAATTATGGCTATCTTGATAATACACAAGTAGTAAGAATTAAAATTCTTCCTGATTTATTTTTGCAGACTATCATGTGATACATGCCTGTTATACATAAAATAATTAAAGATAAACATATGTATTTTTTTTAATTGATTAATTGCAATGGGTGATGGGTGATATTTAGTCACAAGGACTGGCTTATCATGTATTTCTTCATTTTTTTTTTCCTTCAACGATCAAGAGAATAAGATAATTACTCGATTTAAAATTCCTTTTTCCTTTCATCAAAAGTAACTCAAGAAATACATCTATGTTTCTTTAAAATTAGTTAGAATTGATTAAGTTAATAGTAGTTTAAAAATATATTGTTCTTTAAACTCAGTTTGAACTGTAAAAATTAATGACACTAAAATTTTCCTCAGAAATATTTTTACGATAAAATCATATTTTCCATTTTAAATAATTTTACTGACTCCAAACTTATCCTGTTTTTAAAATCAAATGAAGTAAATTTGGCTCCTATTGGATAATATCCTTTTAACAGAATAAAAATTATCATTGTTTTTTACCCTACAGTATCTGTGCTAAAACATACTTATATTTATTTATTGTAAATAAATATTGTTCATGTTTATTATAAACATGAACATGAATCCACAATAATTATATCTGTGAAAACTGGCTAATTACATCTTTGGACAAATTAGAGCATTTTCAATTCTGTTATCAGAACAAAATGTTATATCCATTGCTTCATTAATTACCCACAGTCGACTGAACATCTCATTTCTTTTCTAGTACCAATAAAATACATTAAAATTGCCATTATAAATATATATATATTCCAAATCCAAAT
>NW_027107850.1:75550-193022 GCF_000696795.3 Halyomorpha halys | reverse complement strand
GTTTTACTTCACCATTTAGATATATTATTTTGTTATTAGCTTATATAATAATCTAATAATTTGTAGATTGTTGTTATTATTATTTAATTATTATTACAATAATTGTTAAATTATGTACTTTACAGGCTAACCCTATTTGTACAGGGGTTGTCCCCAAAACAAATAAATTATTACTATTATCATTAAAAAAAATGTATATATTTTTCTAAAAAACAATAACATATCCTTTACTTACTTGATGATGATCTTATAAAAGTATAATTTTCATTATAATTAAAATATCTGATTATTGATATCCTCTCTAGAGGATATGTTGCTAAGCAACAGCAATAATTTAACACTGAACCCTTACTTAAAAAAATAAAAGTACATAACTCTGAAAATGTAAAGTAACTTTAATTTTAGTTTCCACAAGAATCATATTAACTTACATATGAATTTGTAAATTTTATTGACTGAAAACAAAACATTTTATAAGCAAAATCTTTATAATAATAAAACTGATCAAATGTTCCAATTTTATAAACATAAAAATGTTAGGAATTCCAACACCCTTGAAACTAAGACTAAAAGTTTAAATACAAGATTATAACAAATCTAAAACATTCTAAAATTGATAAGCAGCTTTATTAAAAAAACCAAAAAAAAACAAAAAAAAAAAAAACAAAAAAAAAACAGATTACAGAAGTGAACTCAATAAAAGGTGTATATTTTATATCTATATTTTACAACGTTGAATAGGCAAAACTGTAGAAATTGTTCATTTATTTCTTAAATGGCATGAAAGTGGATCCGAGTGCTAAAAATTATAAACAACTGGAACTGTTTTTGTGATAAAAGAAGAACAGAATAAAAAAAAATAGTTTAACTCACCAGTCGATATAGATGAGGTAGAAGTTGCCTCGGCTAAAGAGCCCGTTGACAAAAGATGCTGTCTTGGCTCACGCCTTTGCCAAATCTGTTCAAGCCCGAGATGAGTAGGTGCAGAAGATGAGAGCCTGGCATGAGATTTCCTCCCTCCACCTTGATACCTCCCTGGTACAGACTGACCGAGAACTCTGAAACAAATTTTAATAGAAACAATTAGCTCAAATAGAACCATTGTATAATAAAATTCAAAAAGTAACATGTTACAATATTAATCGAGAATTTATTTACAAAATATAAAATATGATGTAATTCATCACAAATCCTTGAGAACTACAACTAGAATCTATAAATGAATTCATCAAAAACCATTATACAAAATTTCATTTACAATTACAAACAGTTAAATATTCCATTACTTACAATGTGGGAAAACCAACTTCTCGAAGACTGAAGCCCAGGCTTTAGCTAGACATTGTGTTATTACCTTTATATATATCTTTTTTTTTTTTTTTAAATACAATAATTTTTATTTTTCAAATTAGTTCATCGTTTTTTAAGTAGTTGTTTTTGTTTTATTAATTCTATAAATATTAGATCTTTTTTTCAATTACATAACTATAACTATTTTTATTTATTATTATAATTTTTTTAATAGTTTACCGTTATTATTTATAACTGTTAGGTAAATATAACATTGCAATAGGTAGGGGTGTATTCACCACCATTGTCAGTTGTTAGAAGTGGATCAAACTTAACAACCATTTAAGGAGCAGTAGGCTGATCCGATAATAAAGAAATATAAAGAGATCACAAATCTTAAGGTCGCGATTTTAATTAACAGTGATAAAGACAAATATTAAAAATTTCAGTTACTTAGTAACACATTTTGAAAATCATAACTCCTGCAGACTATCATTTGATAACTATCTTGATATAAGGAAACATGTGCAGGCACTAACATACACCCTTGTATTACAAAGGGTGTTTTAATAGGACTTGAAATAGGGATATTTCACCAAAAATATAGTTAAGTCCCACTATCTTTAGCATCTATAGCACATTTAAGAAAAGTGACAGATGAAAATAAACGAGTACAATTTTTGACTAAAAGACTTTATTTAGACTGGTTAAGAGGTGAAGGTATTGAGAGTTCTCATTTCTAGAAGCAAAGAAAAGCATTTGTACAAGAGCTCTTAATTCAATGTTTCCTGCTATCTTGAATGTATGCATTATGCTAATATGGCCATTCTGAACAAAATTAAATATACCATCTGATTGCAACCGTTTTAAAAGAGTCCATTTTTAAGCTCTCTATTCTATTAAAACTCATATGAAAAAGGAAGTTATAATGCTATAAATTTTCTTCAGAAATATATGATAGTCTACCATTTTATCTTTAACTGTTCAAAAGTTATAATAATTCCAAAATTTTGTAGAGAACCTTAACTTTTGTATTCTTCTGTTATTTCTCAGCTATAACTCTGGACATAAGATAATGTATAAATATTTATACAATGACGGAACCTGATGAAATCAGTATTAGACACTTCTGGACTACTAGTTTGGTTCCCGAATCTTCTAAATTTGGTTCAAACCAAGCAGCCTGTTTTATAAACATAGGTGTGTTGGGGAAAATATGTTTATGAATACATAAGCAAAAGTAGTGGGCAGAACCTGATATGGGACCAACTTGCACAATCCCTGAAAATTTCATGTATGGATAAACGGTTCAATCCATTATGCCAGAACAAAATTTCAATACAAACCAACAGAGAGACAGGGAAACAAATGTAAAATGGGAGTGAAAATTTTGAATTCTGAGCACAATTTTTTTTTTTTTTTCATTCACAGGCAAAAGCCAATATCTACTTTTAATGACGTTTTATATAGTACGATAAGGGGTGTGACAGCCGTGTAGATTGAGGCATAAGTCCCAGAGCGCTCGGTTCAGAACATAGTTGGTTTGATCCCCATCTGGGGCAGTTTATTTATTGGCGGTCCCAAAAAATGAATCTTGATACTCCTACCTTGGTTAGTACACATCAGCAACTCTGGTAACCGCCAGGGATTGGCAAAAAGGACCATGAGACCCACTTGCCGGTCTTGTTCCTCCCAACAAATACCAATATATGGAACAATGACAAATTTTTACAAAGATATTGGATATTCATTAATAATTTTCAAAATAAGATATCACTCATTAATAAATAAATGCTTAAATCAAGTTAAATGGGACAACATTGAAAAAGTGACTAAAATTGAAAAGCAGGAGGTAACTCACCACTCCTGGCTTCTGTGCTAGCCTTACTTATCTTAACTTTAAAACAGATAATTAAAGTGAGTATTATTGGTCAACATGTCATAATCCTAATAACCCTTAAGGCAGTAAGATCTTTATATTCATATTCGTGCGTATTAAAAAATTGTTTTAAAAATTTTGAATGGTGCAGCAAGCTGCTCACATTGCAGAGGGTTAGGAACTTGGCTGATAATTTAATCTACTCCATCCACCTAAGGAGAAAGCTCATATTCCAAACACATCCTGACTCGGCGCTGTCCTCTGATGATTCCCATGACTGATGGGAGGCATGAGATATCCAATTTGATTGGTTACCTATTTAACTAATTGGGTGTCTGGAGCCATCAAATATAGTGATAAAAACACTAACTTACTCTTTCGGAAGGCAACTATGATGGGATCATAATTAGCCAAAGTATTTAGAAATAGAATGTCTAGCAACCCAATGATCTGAAGCTCCAGGGTAGAAAAGTGATTTCTAGGTTCCACAATTTTTTTCAGCTCGACAGAAGTACCGCAAAATTCTTTAGCCCAAGAAAGATCCAGTGGCGAAAAAGGTTTGGGAACTGCTGGTCTAGTGTATAGCCTTGATATATTAAGTAATTCTATTTCCAATAATCAATGTGGTTCTCAATTAATTTCACATGGTGATTTAAGGAGAAGAAAAAGTTGTTACGGATAGAAATGGGTAAAAAATCAAATAAGGAGGAATGGCCAAGAAAGGATCTATCAAAGGAAATAGTTTTATGTGATAGAGAACAAATATTGATTGGTTGGGTTCTGGTGTTCAAGGAGTAAACAGAGGATTGCCAGGTAAGGAAATCAGTGATATAGGAAGGACTGGTACTTCTTAAGTCTTCAAATAGGAAAAAACCAAGGAAATATTATTGTCAGAGAAAGATAGAGCCACTGTAATTCAGTATAGTATCCAGAGATATGCTTGTGTCTAGAAACCCTGAAAATGAATCTTATAAAGCAATTCATAAGATGCTTTAATTTTCCCCTCATGTTCATACATGAGTCTTCCATAAAACAGGCAATCACAATCAAAATGGGGGAAAATAAGAGAGGAGGCAAGTAACTGGTGGGTATTTAAAGGCTAAACTTAGTGGAAACTAAGGCACCTTTTAGATTAATAATTGCATTAATTTTCAGTACTCTACAACAAAAAAAGTACAGAGAGACTAAAAGTCATTTAAAAAAAAAAAAAAAGTACCCAAGAAACTCAATTCAACAGTTCATAACATTGGAAACTGCATTGTTAGTATTAGGGAAATACCAATCTCAGTTAGAAGACTGAGGGAATCAAACCGTAGATCAAGAAGACCTGCAAAAGCCCCATTCTTACTAGAGAAAACAGTAAACATAGACTACATTATCTAAAGAACACCAATTTGGTGTGAGGAGGAATGGCATCGTTCATGAGAAGAAAGTTTCCCTTTGTAGTTCACATGAGCATAAAATAATTTACCGAAGATTGTATGGACTGTTAAAAGCAACTCTCATATTTTTTATGTAATGATAATATGTAAGAAAACTGACCAAGCATGTTAATAAATGGTTCAAGCAGGAAAAATAAATTAATTTATTCTGGTAAAAGTGTGTAGGGTGGATTCACTATGCCCACACAAATAAAACAGGTAATAGGTTTGCAGTGCTATACTGATACACTTAAAGTATATAAGATAAGAGGCTCTTCCATAATATAATTTTAGCTTCATATGGTTTTATAGCAGAATTAAAAATACATTTATGCACGGGTAGTGGTAGTGGCCTGAATTGGTAAGGGACTAACACGCACAATTCCCGGAAATTTAATCAAAATCGGAATAACGGTTTGATTACTAAATAACCTACAGATTAACAAAACTAGAACCAAATTTGTAGCTAAATATCTAGAATGTAAAATGAGAGTGAAAGTTTTTTATTATAATATGACTTTTGCTAATTAATTTATTGTTTGTTAAACTAAGCTACTATTTGAAATAATATTATTTGTATCAGAAGCTAGATAATTGTACCTTTGGCTTTGCAAAACCTAAATTATTTTTATAAATTGGCAACAACAAAACATAATTTAAGTTCAGAAAACTTTAATGAATATTATAGTTAGTTATACAAAAATAAGTATATAGATTATAAACTTATGTTAAATATTATTACTGGCTAAAATACTTGATAATGAATAATATTTAAAATAATAAATGCCAGAAATATAACTAATATTTTATATTATATAGTTATAATAAATATAACTAATTTATTCAAGTCCACAATAGATAATTAACAAATGGGTCAACTCTAGGGAATTTCCTCTATTAATAATATAAAGTTTTAAAAATAAGAAAATGAATATAAAAATTAAAGTAAATTGTTTAATTACTAAAAGTAAAACTAATTAATTAATATAAACAATGGAACTAGATAACCATTATCAGTAGCTGTTAAGAATGATAGAAGGGGATCAGAATTTTGACAAGTAAACAAGGAAGTGGGGTTGTGCCATGTGGTTTCCCCCACCAATACAAATAAGCTATAAAAGAAAAACCAAGTCATCATTTTCTTTGAGATACCTTACAATTATTTAATTATTTTTCATTCAATAGTCCCTTTTAATCCATATTTTAAACTCAAATAATTCAAAAACTGTATTCTGAATAATACAATGATAATAAGATTTTCAAGTTATGTGGACGAAGAACATAAAAAGAAGTAATTCACTAAACTGAGGAATGTTATTGACAATATTCCTATAAAATTAACACTACACACTTTTCATATCATATCTCATGATATTTCTAATAATAGAGGATATACTAAAGAACTTACTGTTGTTGTGGTGATGCATTCTTCAATAACAGTTCATGTAATGTAGTACTTTTTTGAGGTAATGGACTGACAGCTTCACCGGGCGGAGGAGGACTTTGCATAGCAAGGGAAGAATTGGAGGAATGCTGACTTGCAGGGGACAGATTAGGTCTATGTCTTTGCTGCTGCCCATCATCTCCAATTTCAAAAGGAATAGATCGAGGTGGGATAAATTCTCTATAATGACTACTGCTGTCCATCGGAAAAGATAGGGCGACTTGAGGACTTGAAAAAGGTAAAGATGCCCGAGGAGCGACTTGAATGAGGCACATGCTTTCTTCAGGTAATAATAGATCATCAAAACTTAAATCACCAAGCAATGTTTCATCATTAGCATTTAATTCAGCTAGAGTGGGACCTTGAATTAAATCAGCTTTATCAACTTGAAATATGTCATCATCTTCCATTTTGACTTCAGAACGAGGGCTCCAAATACTTGCTCCAGAATATATACTAGAGCCAGTAAGATTTGTATCATGTAAGGAACTACTGCAGGGCGACACCTCATTAAAATCAAAGCCATCCCTTAAGTCAGAAAAATCCATTGTTCTTCTATTCGGGATAGGCACACTGGCCGATGCAGTATTATTACACATCAAGTTATCGATAGTCATTGGCTCTGACTTAATCGTCAGGCCATCAATAAAAATATCACTAGTATACATGGGATCACCCATCTTCTCTTTGTTTCAAAACTCCATCTTCCTGAAAATGAAAATCTTATAAGAACAGGCAGACAAAAATGTCTTAATTACTTATGATTTGTTATAATAAACCAATTACTAAAATTAAAATGGCTCATCCAATCAAACACTAACCTCACATCAACCAAATCAATAAACATTCTTTTATGTTTGATATAACAGGGTAGGCAAACATAATTAACTAATGTACAACTTACAATTAGCCAAATCATTATAAAATTAAAATTCTCAGGATGTATTAAATAAAAATGGAGGTAAAGACACTTTAATAACAGAGTACTAGAGTAACATGCTCTGACACAACAAAAATAACATGAGACCTTGAACCTCTAGTAAACAACAGTGACCTTGGTTTTCATCTACCTTGAGAACATTAATCTCACCACAATAACTTCATTATGAAACAGCTTATTCTAAATAAAAGGAAAATGACAAAATAAATTTCAAATATAAAACAGTAAACTAGTTTTCAGAAACATAAAAGCAAAAATATTGCACAACAATTGTACATGCTTAAGTTAGAAAATCAGTGATATCAAGATAACATAATTTAAAAGTCAAACATAACCCCTTACTTACCATTAATACAAAACAGGCCCAAATAAAAGTCATAACAGCACCAGCTAAACTACTTCTGACATGAAAAACTCTTCAATGAATCTATATCAATGACTTGATCTTTTAACATGATAACCTTCTGGTATAAGTGACTATACTAACACGAGATAATATTAGTGTTGTTAATTAAAAGTCATATCAAAAGGTATCTATTTCACTTTCGAGATAAGCACCAATTTATAGTCATTAAATAAATAACTTCTATCCAATGATGGCGACTGAGGAAAATTTGGAATGTCTTATTTTGCATACTTCAGCACTAATTCCAAGGATTTAAAAGTGAAAAATGTTCCAAAGAAACAAAAAGTTGGATGAACTTAAGTGCACACATATATATCACAAGAGAATCAGAAAATTAAACGAAAATCTGAACGGGGGCATCTTCAATCAGAACAATACAATAAAAACGAGGTTATAGATAAAACTTTGGCAATAACAAGGAAGTTATTC
The DNA here is from genome assembly GCF_000696795.3 of Halyomorpha halys. NCBI lineage: Eukaryota > Metazoa > Arthropoda > Insecta > Hemiptera > Pentatomidae > Halyomorpha > Halyomorpha halys. Next base: position 185,213 of record NW_027107850.1, on the reverse strand, counting down.
GCCCATCTTCTGTTTAGTAAAGTGAAAACAAATGACGTCATGGTTTATTATTTACTAATTTATATTTGTTTTTAACTTTGATGAGATGATTTAACATTTACTAAATATTAAAACTTTTAGTTTTGTTTTAATTTCGAATCACGCTTGTATTTGGCTGTGAAAATAAGATGTATTTTCAAATCATAGTGGCATTGAATGAAAGACGGTTGGCTCATATGGTCCAGCCTAAATACAAAGTGCTGTGTTTAGCTGAATCTAACAAGTGAAGGTAGTTTGTGATGCTGATTGGAGGTTTGTGATATTTTAAATGTATAATAACTATGAATTAGTTAGATTGTCGATAGGGAGGAGAAGTTGTCGAGGTTTTCTTTTGAATTCCTTTATTCTGTATTATGCAATGGTTTGGAGTCACTTGTTGAAACTTAAATGCTCTAATATTCTTTTGATTATTTATAGTGTCAGTGATCATCATTGGGAACTCGGTGTTTTATAGCGATTGCATATTTGATTTTTGATGATAAATTTTCAATTTCCTAAAATTTGATGACAGAAAATATTAGTTTCATATGCCTTTCTACAATTGTATTTTTTGGAAATTAATTGGCTAGGTGGTTTTTATTAAGTTGCAATTGCTTCAATATGACACAACATACTGTACTATATCAATTGAAAAGAAGACTCACTAAATTGGTTTTTAAGACTTAGCATTTTGTTTTTAAAATCACCATTTTATTTTATTTTAACTGTGTTAGAATAAATTTTGATTTTGAGATATTTTCATCTTTGACATATCAAGTTTGTATTCTATAGTTACTTTATTACTATCAATAGTCATTTTGAATTAATTATTGTTGCGTTAGTTAAATGTCAGATGTTATATTTTGTTAAGATGGATTGTTCTAAAATTTTTATCAGGTTATGGTTGTTAGCTTTACCTAATTTGACAAGTGAGTCATTGTTATTGAAGGTCTTTGTATTGGATTGGTTCTCCTCCCATTACCTATTCATTAATTTTTCAGTGACATTTTATTAGGCTTAAAATTGATTATAAAGAATTCATATATTTCAAGCCCAAAAAACAAAAGAAACATTATTTATATTATAATTACCTAAAAACTTTTTTTTCTTGTGTTAGTTGGTATTAATTTGATTGAGGAAAATGATATATTTTCTATTTTGTACATAGTATTTTGCAATTAATGTTCACAGTGCTGGATGAAAATAGAAATGTTTTAATTACTCATTTTTTTTACTGCTATTTTGTGATTTTTTATATACGGGAGGAATTTCTAATTTAAAAATTTTGACTTCAAATTTATCATTTTGGATTTTATAATTTTTTTAACTGTTTAGATTTTATTATTGTAAACATATACTGATAGCTTATTCAGAAATTGATTTAACATAAAAATTTATTATATATGTAATCTAAAAATAACATTTCCTAAATATTTTTTCATCAATTAGTGAAACCATACTTCATAAACCCAGCGATGTCAAAAACATCAATTCAATTAATTCACAATTAATGTCAGATACCATGATTTATGACTGAAGTCTCAATTATGGTTAGACATTTGATTAAGTAATAGCACTATAATTGAAAAGTTCTAGTGTTTAATGATAGTAAATTAAAAAAGAAAAATTCTTAAAGAATGAGATTTTGAATTATAATTTTTATATTTTCTCAATGATGTACAAAGCATATTTCTTTGCTTTAATTTTTTGTTTCATATTTTTTCTTGGTTTTTGTTTGTATCTTCTAAGTTCATCAGAAACTATTATAACAAATTTTGCCCTATTATTATGTTGTGCTATTATGCAGCCTGAATCCTATTAACTTATAGGTTTTTAAACTTTCCAGGAAGGGGGTGATTTCATTGTTCAGGAAAATATTGTTTACAAAGTTTACTGAAGATGTCCAAAGTCTAATAGATCAAATAATTTTATAATTCACAAGAACTTTTTTCCTTTTGTATTTTTTGTTTTTAGTTCTTTTGGTTTTGAGATGATACTACTTCATTTATTAATGCTTTTCCCTAATAATTTTTTTAATAGACAAGATTTAAACATCCTTTTCTCCAATAGACTTTGAAACATCTGAAAATTTGGTTGGGAGTTTGACACATTAATTTTAACATTGAACCCGTTTTAATTGATTGAAAATGAATTCTCCATGTTCAAAACCAATGTATTTATTTTTCTTTACCATGGAGGTAAAAGATACTAAGATATATTTTGAAAATTTATTTAAATTTTGAAAAATCATGATTTTGACTCCAGTTTCTGTTGTACTGACTATTTATTGTCACATATTGTGCCCGGTTAATGTTAATGATTGAAAATAGTTAAAATTGTTCTCCCTTAAGTAAATATCATTTCTTCCTCCCTATGTTTTAGTATTAATTATTTTATGTTCGAATTGTTGTAGCTATCTTCACTATATATTATTAATTTGTTCATCTTAGATCTTGATACACATTCAGTGAATAAAGAAATTATGTTAACTAAGAAAAGGTTTTGGTGTCAGCTCTGTGGTTTTAACATATTCCATCGGTCATATTAGGAAAGATTTTTGCTTAAGCATTAAATGGCAACATCAATCAATAATATTTTCTTTTCGTTAAACAGTCAGGAATTAAGCTTATAAACATTCAAAACTAGAGATTACTGCGTTTTAAACTAGATATTTTTACGAAGTAAAGACGCTCTGTGCCAAATAAATACCTTCACAATAAGAAAACAACACCTTTGCATTCCGGGGGGAATGCCCTTGAAATTTATCGCGGGAAAATAGGTTGGCGCGTGTTACTACTGCCTTCCCAATACGTGGAATACATTCCATTAATCGTGTTGTTGTATTTCATAACTCCTACGTGTTTCAGAGTTTACTTTGCCCTTATTAGTCTCATTGAATTGCTAAACAATTATATTATTTGCGTTTGGTCAATTGTATCTTTGATAATTTATGAAGCGTTGGGCATGTTGGTAGTACGAAGAATACCACCTCAGGGAAAAAAGTCTCGATCGGGGAGGGGTTAGTGAGAGAAAACGAGGTGGATGATAGGCTATATCATCCCATTACTTCATAGGTATTTATATACCATCACATCTTTATTGTGTGCTTTGTATTATGTTATCTATTTTTGGGTTTTACAAATTTCTATGTGATTTCGGACTTAGCTGTTAGTTGTTAAACTTTACCAGTTCGCCATTGAGGTATAATTAATAGAATCTTATATTTCACAATTAGTTGAAACTTGTTTTCCGTGGAATAATGGCATGACCGTCACAACACAAAAGGAGATTGTAGTTGGTAATGTTCCTGACTATTTACTTTTCCTTTAGGGCATTTAAAGTTTAAATCCCCGTCGCGGCCCCATCGTAATTTACCTATAACATTATATACTTTGATTACTTCCACGTTTTTACGTTGTTGTTTTCGTTATCTCTTGATTTAATTTACTTTATGGTGAAGTTCTCTTAATGTGTTGGTGACGGATTTTACTTCTGACTATTTGACGAGAAAATGGCGGAATTTTACCAGTTATCTAAACAATAGTTCTTATGTCTAGTACTCCTTATCCTTTTTTATTTTCTTTAGGGTGAACAATTAAATGTTTTTATTGTTATTTGTTTAGCTAGTTATATTTCATTGTGTTTAACTTCAGTTTCAGACTTTTATTTAAACATTGTTGATTGCATCAGCATAACTAATAGTTTTGTTACAGGTAGTTATTTTCAATTGTATGTTTCAGGTTCAAAATGGGATGGTAGAGTCACAGAAACACCCAACATGGAAAACAACATTATTATGAACCTCTAGCAAATTTACATCTTACCATTTTTACCTAGCAACCCCTAATTGATTTTTAAAATTGTTTTATCTTATTTCTCTTAACTAGTAAAACCTTCCATTTTCATAAATTAAAGTTAAAATTAGTTTTGGTTAGTGAAGGCATAATTACAATTCCCTTGAGTGTAGTTACATATTTTGAAAATCAGATGGTCAGCGTGTTTTCGAGAAAACTTAGGATACTATCAAGTTATCAGAACTTTCTCAACCCTACAATTATTTCTACTGTGCCCAGGTAAGCTTTCGATAACTATTTATACATTAAAAGTCATGAAATTGCATGCATTCAAACAGTGATAACTTAATGGAAGATTATTGATTGACCGTGTGTAAAGATGAAAGGAATATGGTCCGGGTGAGGTCAAAAAAACTCAAATAGTAGAATTATACTATTTTTTTCTATTAAAATAGTATAATTCTACTATTTGAGTTTTTTTGACTGCACCCGGACCATATTCCTTTCAGTGATAACTTAAGATTCACATGTACATTATTGGTAGAATACTACACAAAATGAAAATTTATTTATTTATCTTAGTGTCTTGATTCAATTTATAATCTCATGTTGAATGTTCAAGAGTACTGTATTATGTCATTGTATTTTTTTTTTCATGTTGCACTATTTTAAATTAGTGAATAATGGTACTCAGATAAATCTTATTTCTTCAATATTCATTATCTTTTAAATCTGTTAGTTCAAGATATCTACTATTTGTAGTTATAATGAAAGGGAAATAGCTACATAAAACATTCATTTCCTAGTTTTAAAGCAGTAAGTAAAATTAAGGAGTGTTTAAAACTAATGATATCTTGACCATTAATTTCAAATTAGTCCTATCATATTTCTCTAGCTTCCTTCTTATTTTTATTCTGTGGGCTTGATAGAATTATGTTTCTATTAAATTCTATTTTTCCCAAAGACATACTAAACATATTGATTTAAAGCACATTTTCAATTTAGTCTTACCACCAGTGAATCACCGCAATGGTTAAGTATTTTCTCTGATTTTTAATTGTTATTAATTTCAGCCTAATAGCTTTTATTCATAAATAAATTTTAAACGCACATTGATAATGGTAAAAAAAAGAAAATTAGGTGTAAACTGCAATCAATTTTGTTCTGTAAATGTTGTATTATCTCCAATAACTGTTTGTTCCTTAGATCTATATATTTTAGAACTAGAATTACATAATTTCGATGTTTTCTTAAGCAAGATTATTCAGTGGAAATAAAAAATTAATATGAGGAAAGTTATTTTCAAAAACAATAAAATTGATATGTATAGAACTTGTGTTTATTATTTCCAGCCTTTTAAGTCATATTGTTTGATTTTCTTAGGTAGTTATTAACCATGTTATGTATTTATTTGTTCAATTGTTTTTTTTTTTTTGTGTCATTTACTATTTAAATTAATAAGTATTCTCCATTATCTATTAAGAACATTCCTACACCTATAAATATTTTATAAATAAATTAACTGTGTATAAGAAATGTGAAAAATACATCATAGCTTGTTACACAATTCCATGAAAAATTGTGTGAAGGGGTCAAGGACCTACTCATTACAGTTTCATTAATAAAACAGTATATATAAATGATTATTATTACATTTTTTCTCACGATTGCAAAAAAGCTTTGATATCAATTTTAAGTATTTCATAATAAGTAAATTTTAGTGAGACATTCCCAACAACCAATTATTTTCCAGTTTTGGAAATAAAATTTGAGATAGTTATTCATAACTTCCTAATACTTGATTTCTGGTAATAAAGAGATTTAGCTCACTTAATTTATAAGTATTTTGTTCTGAAATGGAAACCAAACTAACTTTGAATGAAAAATCTTATTTTTTATGGCCCCCTTGTGTGCAATAGGTCTTACCCTGTTGTTTGGATTTTATGAATAACATACCCTACTTTAATTAAAGAAGAAAATAAATAAGCTTCCGAGTTTCTTGTCAGTCACTTATAAACTCAAAGGATTTAATATTACTCATTGATTGTTGGTATTTTAAAGAAATAATGTAAGGATATTAACTCAATTTCCACTTGTTGTGTTGTCTCCAAAACAGAAGTTTCCAGTCAATAGTAGGAAAATAGAGTAAATTAAAATTCAGTATGTATATAATCATACTTACTGAAGTATGAAACTTTTGATATGTTTTATAAAACCATAATTATAAGTTTTTTAAATGGGGTTTTACTGAAGAACTACATTCATTGTACATGTGATCCTAGGAGCATTGATAAATCATCCCCTAACCTTGATCAAGGACATGTAAGAACCACTCTGGCCTACTCATTTCTGTGCAAAACTTAAGTTTGAAATAAAATTATATTCTACTTAACCAACAAAGCCTAACAGCTTATATAAGTTGACGGCCTGTACTTTCATCCAAAGCATAGGTTGACATCGTATAGACCATATGCATAGGCATAGCATAGTGTAGTATATTGACTTTAATTATCTGATTTTTTTGATGAATTTAAAGAAAAAGAGATTTTTAGTACATCAACAATTTGGTCTTGAGATAAAAAAAAGATTTTCATGTTTCAAAATAAGTACAATAAAAAACTTAATCCGAATTGGTTATAACCATTTTTTTAAATATGGCTATTGGATTGGATTGTACAGAAACAAATAAATCAAAATGGAAACTTCTTATAGGTAAGCTTGTTGATTTTAACATAACAATCTCATTACAGCAGTAAAATGTAAAATCCATTTATGGTAAATGTTACCAAATTGGATAAAAATAGATTTCCTTTAAAATAAAAGATGATATATTTGTTCATACAAATACTTTTCAATTGTAAAATTTTGCACAATGTAATCCCTGTAATTTTCTTCAGTTACATAGTTAACTAGTTAAATGGCTCCGATAATTTTTATTTTTGATGGCTCAAATTATTCAACTAGATAGCATGAAATCTTTGAAACAAGCTGAGCTGGAGATGATTATGTTTAGTATGTCTGTGCTCGTATAAAATATATATTATAACAATAAGGGGTATGTTTTATTGCTGAAGTTTCCTGGTGATATTCCAAAAATGTTAAGAACAATTTTAGCCCAAAGTATTTTATGTCTGTGCGCTTCTGAATATGTAACTTTTTTTTTTTTTTGAGCAAACGACTAAACAGATTTCCAGTTTTGATTTTCAAATTATTCAGAAACGTGGGTTCCCAACCAAAAATTCGTAGCCCACCTAAAACATCTGTTATACCTAGCTCTGAGTTCTCAGTGGGTAAAATTCAAGATTAATTTAAGTTTACGGATTGGTGAATCTTAACTGTAAAACTGAAATAATATATTCCAGTGTGGCGACAAAATTACTTATTACATCGACTATAACTTAAAGATAGTCACTATAAAGTATGCAACTTTACCAAATGTGTGTGTTAATAGGCTTTTTTATGATAGTATTTTGTTTATATCAATGAGCATGTATCACTTACATTATGAATGAAAATTATGTCTAATGCTAGAATTTTCTTGGGATTAAACTAGTTCTATATAATACTATAAAGTAAACAAGTACTTAAAAAAAAAAGTTAAACATTTATATGATCAATTTCAACAGCACTGTTACTTTAGATAGATAGACAAGATAGTTATTATAATTAATATGATATGTTTATATATTTTGAATGTATTAGGGAGAAGAGTTATCAAACGGACAAACTAGTCTAATTTATTTAACTAAAAACAAGTAAAGAAATCATTAATGAGAGGTAATTACTTCATTAATTTAGCTTCTAGGGGTTTACAATAGTTATATCCTAAACTGTGATATTTGACTTCCCTGAAGTCTTACATTTTAACTTCCCCATATTTCATAATTTGAGATATTTCTTAGACATTCATATATATGAGATGTAAAGCTCGGTTAATTTGTTACCAATTATTAGTAAATCTGCTCTAATGACACTCTCAATGATAAATGCTTTTCCTAAAACTTTTTTCTGCTTGAAGAGCTATTTTTCAGTATTATAAAATAAAACAACACTTAAAAGGATTAATAAGACACTTTGGAGTCTACAAATAAAAAAACCTTCATTTAAGAATGGCTTATTACATTATTAAATACAACTTGAAGATTACTTTAAGTACTTTTTAATAGATCAGGAAGATAGTTCTAACATTTCTGATTATATACTTCAATACTATAGAATTTAAAAATAATATGATGCTTCGAGATACTAATGTGAGGGGGAATACAATACGTATAAGTATTCAATTTTGGATAATGGAGGAATTTTAGTTAGGAAATTTATCAATTATTAAACAAACTTTAAAGCCCAATTGAAAAGATGGCAAAGAGGTTATATCTACAAACTTGAATTTTTTTTTCAGAATTAACAGGGCCCTAAAAACCATTGACAAGCCAATTTGAGAATAGTCCTTATTAAATAAATTTCTGATTCTTAGCTATTTTAAATCTGCATTACTGTAATAATAATTAATTAATTATTACGTAGATTTATTAGAAGCTATAATTAAATTTCTTTCTTATTAGTCTACATTTCACCATTTTATATATTTGAAAAGGTATATCCTCATTTGATGATATTGATAATCTGTTTACTCCTAAGGTTATGTTATTACTTATTTATTTATTTTAGTTAATTACTACCTGAGTTATTTCTGCTTCAGGCACAGAATAGCATGAAGTATCGAGGTGTTAGAGCGTTGCCCGCTTCGGTTGCTTTGTGGTTGGAGCAACAACTTGAAGAGCGAGGCATTGATTCCATCATCTATACCCGATATATTCTTAGCCTTCTCCAAGATGATTCATTTGATATAAGTGATCTCCCTTCATTTTCTAAGGTATTTCTTCCTATGAGATCAATTTATTTGTTGTGTGTAAAGATATTGAGATTGAGGAAGATAAATTAGAATGATATTATGTATCAGTTTAATGCAAAAATGATCTTAATCAGTCATTTGACTCCATAATATCAGTTGATGTAATAGCTTATTACATTACTAAATACAACTTGCAGATAACAGATAAAAGTGGGAATTTTTAAAAATTTTGAATTATCCACAAGAAGGTAAATAAAAAAAAAAAAATCTAATGGTAAAATTAACTATTTACCATGAAGCCTTCAGGTTCATGTCTGCTATAGCAAGTTGTTAACACTTCAATTACAAATCTTTTTGCATTACACACCTTAACCACAGTTTATGACATGTTATCATCAAACCATGGTGGTGTATTTGGAAGAGGTATTGTCAAGGAAGGTTACTTTTCTAGCTTGCGGAGTGGTAGGGAGAACTCCCACCCCTCTCTTCACCTTGGATTGTCCCGAAACATGTTTAGTACTGTTCTAGCTTCCATCGGCTATGATTGTTCTGGGTTCTGTTGCTTTTAAGGATTTTTACGATCTTTAATTTTTTTTTATTATAAAATTTTTATTAAGTAGATAAATTTATTTACTTATGTATTCTTTTATTTTAAATATTTTTCACATGTTCAAAAGGTTTTTTTTTTAAAAAACAAAACCTCTCTGCATTCCAAATAATTCCTGATTAGGAAATAAACCATGTGGTTACGGCCACTCACTACTGTATCCTGTCAAGAGGTGTTTGGCCTCAACTTAATGAAGAATCCTGTCCTTTGCAGTGAGGAGTCAGTTGTTTGAATTCTTAACTCACAAAACTTCTGATTTTCCTATTCAACTATTTTAAAACAGTCAAAAATTTAATAAATAGTTAACAGTATTTTTCAATTCTTGTTTTTTTTCTGGTCACCACCCAAATATTATTCATGTTTTATTTTAATTCAATGATATTGATTTTATCTATAAAAAAAAATATATTTAAACATTAAATATTGTTTTTTAACTACCAATGTAAGATTGGTTCTTCTTTATGAGACTTCTCATCTTAATTTTTTTTTTTTTTTTTAAGTTTTTTAATAAATTGTATCGTTAATTTGTTGAATATGAATAGTTATTAATTAACAATTTCTCTGCTTGTTCTCTGATTTTGATTGTCTGTAAATTCAAATTTATCAACTTTTTCATCCATTCAATAGATTTTTTTTATTATCTAAATTGAATAAATAAAAAATGGTTTTGTTTTCTTTTGTTCTTTTAATAACTTGCCCACAACAACTGTTAAATTATTTTAAGTCTGTCTAAGATTTATTTTTAGTTTTATAAAAATGTTTTTCAAATTAACTGTAAATTTTTATTTATTCATTATTTAAAAACTAAATTAAAGTCTAATTTAAAAGTTAGGTAAAAGATCATATTATGATTGGTAATAAATATTTAATATTAGGAAAATACGTTTAAGTGCAATTTTGTATTTATTTTGTTACTTAAATTTAATTTTCTTTGTATTGTACATAAAATATTGTTTTTTTTTTATTATTTGTTCAGTTTTTTTTTATTATATTTTTGATAAAGATTCATAATTTTATTTATAGACATAATAGTATTTTCTTTTTATTTATTTTTTTACTATTATTATTTTAAGCTACAGTTTATTCTGTGAGTACTATTGTTATGATTTTTATCTTTTTTTCTTGCTGCTTGTCTCTTTGTTTTTATATGAATAAATACTTAAACACTAATAATTGATACCCTTAATTTGCGGCAGGTTGCGTAATTTATCTTCAATAAATTGTTAAAAAAAAAAAAAAATAAAAAATAAAGTAAAACATATAACCAGTTTTTGAAATTTTGTCCTCATTGTTCTTTTTCAATTTATTTTTTAATGATTCTTTAATTGGTAATTGTTTAAATGTAAATTAACACTGAAAATATTAAGTTGCATTGATGAAGTTAGAATGATTACTTTTTATTAAAAATATATAAGTAAAGATGTGTATTTACTCAAATGTCACGTTGAATACATTTTGTGACCATTGTAATGGCATGTCAATTGAGTTTAACAATTCTTGTAATAATAATAAAACTAAAATTAATAAAATTTTAGATTTTATAGCAATATTTTTGACATAATTAGTTGTATAGTAATTAGTCAAACTTCTAGTTATATAAGTTATATATATATAATCAATAGATAAGTGGGTTTAATTCAATAAATGAGGAACTTAATTTTCTTTCAGATTTTAATTTATTTTCCATAATTTGATTGGTTTTATCTTATTTTTCAGGCAACCAAGATCAACAATTGGAAAAGTTGTAACCTAGAAGAACTGAAAAGAAGTGCGGTAGTTGAATGCCTTACAGAAGCTACTGATCAGCAGGTATTGGAATGTCAATTTTAACATTTTAAGTTATAACATATTTTGATCATTTTATTAATTATAAATTGTTTATTTTAGGCTGTTGAGATTGAGAGCCTTGTGGACGAATTGTGTACCAAGTTAAAGGAAGTTGAAAGTGAAGGTATGTATAGTAACGATTTATGTAGTATCAGAATATTCATCTTATTATTGTGTCATCAACAACATTGAGGGTTTCCTTATTGTGTTTGTACTATCATATTGTTCATTTCTGATTGAGATCCATGGCAAACAAAAAAAAAAAAATGTGTAACTTTGAAACACTAGTTATTTTTTCGTTACTTATTATGTCTTAATGTATACTATTAATGTTTATTGAATTGGCTAAATTTTAATTGTTGAAGTGAAACAAGTAAATAAATGTAATGAGTTGAAGTGAAATATTAAATAAATCATAGTAGTTGCAGTATATTCCTTTATTTCAATTTGGAAGTTGTATTTAAACACTCAGAATTATATTACAATTAAAGAATGGTTATTAACATCAAAGAATCAATTATTAAATTAAATGAACTTAAGTGTGTGTAATATTAAATTTATTCTATAAAATTAATGAATTAAAAATAAAAAAATTAAATATGTAACATTTGAACCCATGAAGGGTGGATCGAGGGATGTAGTACTTTGTTAGGAAGTACTGCTACTGATACTGTTAGTGAGAGTGGATAGCTGAATGTTAAGGCACTGTTTAACTGTAACCATGAGTCAGTCCTGTGGGTCCGCCTAACCTCATGGAATGGATATCCTTAATTGGGTAATCAAATCTGGCAGTCGAGTGTGATTTTGAACAAATCACCTCATCTTGCACAATTATTTGTCTACTAATAGTAAATTTAATGTTTTTTAATTAATGATTATATTTAAAGAATTACCTCATTCCTAAAGTCATTAATTGTTACCAAGAGAACATCTGCCTGTCTTCTCCGATCAAATCCTCCAAGGAATAGTTTAAAGTTTTGAGTTATAAATTGTCCCTATTACTAGTTTTAAATTGTCTAGCTCTTGGTAGTTCTAATCTATGAGGCTTGAGTTATATTTTGTTTATAAGTAACTAAACTAGCAGCACTGTCAGTAGAAAACTAACGACCTTTTTGAATGGTAAATGAGTTCCCATGTATTATACCTTTAGAAATTGTGAGAGAATATTTCAATATTTTTTTTATTGTAATTGATCTGTGCAATTAAGGGAAATAAGTGGATAACTCACGAATTTTGTTGTAATTTATTGTAGGCTAGGAGCTGGTGATGTGACGAAAGGATTAACAACTATTTTAAATTCTAGATAATGCTCATTCGAACACATTTAATGAAATGACTTATAGCTGAATAGCTAAAGTTTTGATAGGCTGTGCAGTATAGGTGTGTACGATGAGGTCAGGTCACTTGCCAGTTTTGAATCCTAAACTATCACTCTTTTCAAAGACAGGATTTTTTAAACACTCAGACAGTAACACTAACAGATGAGTAGGTAGGTATTTCAGTAATTACAAAATCAAACAGAAATCTATTCTTAATTATATTAGTTGCAATAACTACCTAGGAAAATGGTAGTAAAATACAATAGGAGTATGTAGGTGCCTATTTTAATAGCAACTGACTATCATTGAATATTGAATAGGAAATCTTTTTATCTTTGATATCAATAAATTGAATATGAACTTGTAGTTACATAGCGACATGCTTGGCAGCTACTCAGTATACATAAATTATAATTCCGAAATTAATATTAAATCTTCAAATTTAGTAGGTAACCATAAAATTAATCACAGGGTGGTGAACGTTATCCTTTATGTTGTGTTCAGTAAAAGAATTTGAGATAAATTTTCAGGGAGAATTTAACTTCATTTTTCAGTCTTTGTTAATTTAAGATATAATGTCAAACTGGCAAACATGAGTGACCAGATGAGTCCATGACCTTTTTTTTGCAGTAAGAGGCGGTTTAACTACTCACAGTTCCCGAAGTCGACCAAGAGATTAACTACAGAGGACATCGAACCCTCTTTCCTTAGGGAGGAATAGTAGTTAATAGGAATAGGAATTCCACAGAATCAGTGACCATGTACATTTTAACAATATGTTCAGTCCTGACCGACACATATCTTTTGTATATTGTTCATCCTTACAGTAGAAATCACTCTGACTTACGGTGTACCTGGTTGCGTTTTCAAAATTGATTCCTTCTAAGTATTCTGACTGGTCCTGTCAAATGGTAGTTTCATGTAGAAAAAATCCAAATAATAAAGGTTTCTGTTGTTCTCCATGTTTTTTTGTTGAAACCGAATTTCTATTTTTCAAATGCAAAAATAGCAAAGTTATTGCCTTTTTTTTTTTTCCAGATTTTCTCCCACTACTCAAGCAGGTACATCGCCAGTCAGGGTGATTTCCCTTCAGGGCCACATACTATACTCGCTATAGCAATATCAGACCTTTTCATTTAATGAATTTTCAAATTTTGCAATTAAAAATTTAAGATTGTAATGAAAAATGGTAGTTTTAGTTTAAGGAAAAGTTATTGGATGGAAGTGTGTAGACAAGGATTGGTGGTATTGGTGTCAAGCCTTCCATCATAATTATTTCTCATTATATGAGTTATTAATGATGATCTTTTTTAGTTGTGCTAGTCTTTCAAGTTTATTGTTTACATGTATTCTTTGGCATAAATATGTTGTTTTATTTGTTGGAACAAGATCTTCAACTGACTGAATTTTTCAGATACTGGTAACTGTTTAAAAGAAAGGACCAATTCTGAGGATTTATTCAATCTTGAACTTCCAGTTAACAGCCCTGATTTAGCTTCTAGGTAAGTTAAGAAAAAAAAACTTCAATAGCAATTAATTTTATTTTATTTTAAATTAAAAATTTTGTTTGTACATTCAAGTTATCTAATTCTAGTCCTTAAAATATATAAGTGTTGTTAGAGCTTGTAGCATTATTATGTTACATGAGAGCATTTTTTAAATAACTTTACAATTCTGCATCACTCTTGATTGAGCTGTCTAACGATTACACACCATTTGTCAACTCGTGATTTATGTGGAGCATAGATTCTCGACTGCTTTTCTGACAGTGAACCCTCCTTAAATGAATTTTAATTTTTTCCCATTTCTAAATCAATTGACACTATATCTTGTTCAAACTTTGATTTTATCGTTTTACACCGCCCTCGCCCTCAGCAGGAGTCCCTGGCCTGTTTTTACTAGTCAGCACATTTATTGGTTATGAGTCAAGTGGTGGAGACCTTGTGTTTTCATTCTTTCTTTTATTATTATTATTATTATATTTATTTATTTTTTTAGGTGAATATTGATTGTAATCCTTAAAAATTTATTTAATTATTAGAATAGTTATTACAAGTTTTCATAAGAATAATAAATGCTAAAATCAGGATGGTCATTGTCACTTAGTTTTATTGTTAATTACTCCATAATTAAGGTGCAATTACACCAACACTTTCAATTTTTGCTGCTGTTAATGAAGAAAAAAGGAATATAAGATTTTCACAAAAATATGGGCAGGAAATAATTTTGATCTTACCAAAAAAATAAAGTATGGGTGTGTATTTTAAGTGTAAGTTATATTTCGAGATTAAATAAATAGTAAACATTAAAAAATTCCTTTACAAATCTAAGTTATAGCCTAATTTTGACTTTAAGAATTTTCTTTCACACATTTTTAGAACTCAGTTTCTTATAACAAATGGTGTATCAATTTACTACCGCTATTTGTCGTAAAATATCTAATAAATGTTGTAAAAATCTGTTTTTATTTTAGTTAATTTCAATCACTTCTTTTTATTCAGGTACTATTCTGCTTTTCCGGCACTGAGTAGGGAGACGATTGGTTTTGAGAGTTCTCTGTTGGAGAAATCTGCGTGGACAAAGAATATTTGTCGTGCGTTAGGCCGTCGTCGGGAACCAGAAAGTTCTCCTAAGGAAAACAAAATCACCAAAAGGAAAGAAGGCAAAGAGAATGCTAGAGGTAGAATGAGATCTAGGTCTACTGTAAAAAGCCAAAGTTCTCAGAGGTCACGGTCAGCGATGGCCAAATCGCTTGATCGCAGTGAAAAGGGGAGGAAATGTCTCTTCGGGAAGGAAGAGAAGAATTCTTCGATTATTAGTAGGGAAGAAGAGTACGAAAAATATCTACCTATGGATTTTCAGTCTCTTCTTCAATCCCCCGAAAACAATTCTCAAGATTTTTTTCGTACTAAGAATTCTCAACCTATCTCTGGGAACTTCATTCAATGTGGAACCAATATAACAAGTTCGATATGGTCTACTGAAAAGATGGAAGAGGACGAGTCTGTGCCTTGGGAAGAAGCTGGCAAGTATGTTGGGTGGAGTGATGCTCGCAATTCTCTTCTTTCATCTGCTTGGAAGCTTCCTTTTGTCTACAGCAATGCTAGTAGTAGTAAGAAGGAAGAGGACATCGAAGGAACGACATTGAATTTGAAGAATGAAGGAGCTTTTTTTTCATTATTCAACGACAATTCTAACCATCTTTCGCTACTAAAAGCTGCCAAGGAGAAAATTAACCAGAAGAAAGTTGAACCTCCAGAGCAACTTGAGAACCTACTTACTTCAATGAAGACTCATTTCAAACCAATCAAACAAGAGTCTGTTGAAGTCAGTGCTAGTAGCTACAATGATGGGTCATCTTTTGTCGGTGCCAACTTTTTAGAAGAGGTAAATATATATATATATATTTATTAAATCATTGTCACTTATATTCATTAGTTATTTGTATATAATCTTTTCACTTTCTTGAGACTGGTTTTATTGCTCAAATAAATTAATTATTATCTAATGATTAGTATAATTGACATTGTTAAAGGATACCGTAACATAATTGAAAAGTTAAAATGCAATTAAAAAAACTATTGAGTCCATTGATTTGCTGCTCTTGGTGAGACCAAGTTGAATATTCTTTTTATAACCTTTCTTTTATCTTCACATTCACTGTCACCATTATTGCATTTTAAATAATCTATATCTTTTATGGCTCATTAGCCTTAATCTTTCTCAATTAAAATAAATATTTTAATGTGGCTAAATAAAATTCAGCTAGACTTCTTTGATTCTTAAGGTGAAGTTCCATCGTAGTGAAAGTGGCTCCCTGTTCCTTGGACCTGACCAGAAATATATGGAATACAAAAGGCCTGATCTTACTATTTCTCCAGAATTCATACCAAAATTTCGGGTCTGTTCGAACGAAAAGTTTTGCCAAACTGACGATCCACCACCTGAGGAAGATTCAACTTTAGATCAAAACATCGAATCAGAATTCTTCTTCCCAGGTAAATATGTTTTTAATGATGTCATTTTTGTGATGAAGAACGCTGTATCTAATTATATTTCATTTCAGGTGACGATAGATATTTAGAAGATGCTTTGAATGATAATGATGAATGTTCACCACGTATCGAAATTAAGGGCTGGGTAACAGCTTGGCCCATTGCCCCGGGTTCTGATATCTGGAGCAACGATAGTCGCCAACCATGGTAAAAATTGATTTTTTTGAAACTAATTTGTTTTTCAAATAATAATCTAGAGAGAGGATTGTTTAAAATTATATTACAACTGTCGATCATGCATAGTGTCAACCATGAAATAATGTTGATATTGAGTTTCTACTTACTGATAGATTGTCAAGATCTGAAAACTTATTTCTAGTCCCAATTCTAATGATTTCTTATTATACAAAGAAATTAGATATAATACAATTTAGTGATGTAATATAGTAACTTAACATACACCATGAACTGGTAGTAATTTCGAACATCTCAGTAAAGCTCGTTTTGGTGAATGGTATTACATCTTTAAAGTTTTGAATGGAATTTTACTCTCAGAAATATGACTAAATAAATAATATATCATCAGAAATTCAACTGTAAATAATTTGTATTAATTAGGATTGTATTTTATAGTAGTATTGTTAGTAATAATAAGATATATCTTTAACGATTGTGGGTCCAAAGCTATATCATCAGTACAAAGATGGGCACTTTAGGATGGGTTTGATTGCAACCCTGTGTAGATTGGCTTGGAGGGAATTGTGTCTTGGCTGTGTACAGAATTTATTCTTATTTTATTTGTGACATTTGGTTAAAGAGTTTAAATTTAAACTATTGTGCTGTTAACAATTATAATTTTTGCATTAGGAATATGACAGGATAATGTAGTCACCCGTAGCTCAGTGGTTAAGAGACAGTCTTACCAATTTAATGTCTATTGGCGGTGCCGGTTCGAATCAGGCCTAGGGCATTGACTTTTTTCATTGAGTGGTGGTCTCACTAAATGAAAAATTTTTACTCCCAAGCATGGTTAGGCAGTATAGGACTCCAATGGGAGTCTTGGCCGGAGAAAAAAAATAAAAAATTCGGATAATATAGTAAGAATAAGGTTTTAAGTCTCTTATACTGTTAGATACCTCCAATGTTTGTTAAAACTTGGGCTTTCAAGATATTACTTGGACTATCTTATCCTTAAATTTTGTGCAGTCTACTAATTATTTTCCAGTATTATTAATTTATTTATTTTCTAAAGGAAAATTTTGGATAATTGGAATTGGTTATTTTTTTGTAGGGTGATTGAAAAGAACGAGAATTGGAATTCTGATGAAGGCATTGATAAGAGGGAAGATTATACCCGGCTGCGCCATGAGATAACCCAAGAAGGTGAACAACTTTTGTCTGATTTAAGGTCAATAAATCTTCTTCAGGATCATAGACCACCACAGGTAAAGATGATCTTCCTCAGAGATGTATATGGGTTTTGTTTTTAGTCAGAAATTAAAAGTTTTAATTATTATAAATATAAATAATTAGTTGTACTCCAAAAACTCAAGTTCTAAATATTCTTTATTCTTTTAACATTTGATCATTTTTGGGCTCCTCTGCCTATTATCAAGTTCTACAAATAAAGATATTTCCAATCAACAGTTTTACAATTAACATATGGTTAGATTAAACAAAGTTTATATTGCACCTTAATACAAATTTTTTATGCATTTACATACATACATAAAAATTAATTATTTCAAAATATATGTATTCATTCTACTAATTTGTAACCATTTACAATTTAAAATGTTTTTTGAGATTGAGCAAATTTTTTTTAGTAATTGTTCTATTTATTTCCCTTACCATATTATTAATTTGTGGACATGTGTCATTTTAAATTGAAACTCAATTTCATATATTCCAAAGTGAATGTAAGTCCTATTTTTTTATATTTTTCATTATTTCTGTTTTTAAACAATATTTGCCTTAAAACAGTTTTTACTATTGAAAATTATTTTTATTTCAGGTGATAATTGACATTTAAATATTATTTATTATTTTATGTATAATCTTTTCAAATCCTTGAGACTGGTATTTATTGGTAAATAAATCAATTAGTATCCATGTTAAGTCCAAACACTCTTTATTAATTCATCAACTGTCCAATATTTTGGCCGAATTATCCTCAAGGACTATCTTAAATATAAATTTATAACAGCCAAATCACCCTATTTTGTCACAATTTCAATAATTTTTAAAACTTTCAATTATAGCTCAACTGAACACTGTCAACAAAGTATGACAGGTATAAGTATTAGGTCATAAACAAAACAACAAAACTAAGGTTCGAGACTAGGCATGAATCCAGTATTATTATTTATGCCGTTTTTGGATTTCAGGAGCTTTTTAAATATTTTGCTCTATCTCAAAGTCTCTCCTTCCCGTTTTAAGCTAATATTTCGAAAGTGATATAGGGCCCTCGCTCTCCAGGGGTTTAGCGGGGCGGGGAAGGATGGCCTTTTTTTTAGCGTTACGGTCACCTGTTGTGAGATTGTGACATGTCGTTCATCGACCAACTTACTCGCTGAAATTGTCCGTTTAAAAAGACAGATAAGTAAGGCTACCATGGAGGGCGGGAGTGGCGGGTTTGATGCCGTTTTTGGATTTCAGGGGCTTTTTAAATATTTTGCTCTATCTCAAAGTCTCTCCTTCCCGTTTTAAGCTAATATTTCGGAAGTGATATAGGGCCCTCGCTCTCCGGGGGTTTAGCGGGGCGGGTCAGGCGGGGAAGGATGGCCTTTTTTTAGCGTTACGATCTCCTCTTGTGGGATTGTGATATGTCGTTGATCGACCAACCTACCCGATATAATTGTCTGTTCTAAAAGTCAGATAAATAAGGCTACCATGGAGGGCGGGAGTGGAGGGTTTGATGCCGTGTTTCGATTTCAGGGGCTTTTTAAATATTTTACTCTATCTCAAAGTTTCTCCTTCCCGTTTTAAGCTAATATTTCGGAAGTGATATAGGGCCCTCGCTCTCCGGGGGTTAACATGGATATACATTTCTGGCAATCCTAAAACTATTACAATTAGATAGTTAATTTAAAAAGTAGCAGGTTTTTATTCAGTTGTTTGTCTAGAAGTCCTAAACGGTGAATCGTATTGAAAAAAGTTATAATAAAACAAACTGAAGAACATTACATTGAGTGTTGAATGAGTAGCATTAAGTAATAATTTGATTAAATGATTTGGTTGTAAACCAGCTGCTCCAGTTGTTTCTTTATTAAATAGCTGAATTTTTGAGGTCAATGTACAACCAGAAGAAGCAGTGGCAGTTTAAGGCTGTACCATGTCATTAATATATTACTTTTTGGTAATCATTCAGTGCATAATTTAATATTCTTTAATTTGCTTTATTATATATTTTTTTGTTATAATCGCCTATCAAGTCCTTCTAGGGGTGGCTCAACTGAAAAAAAAAAAAAAAAGAAAGTTTAGATGATAATTTTATGCATGAGACTCCTTTACTATTAAGACCTCAGTTTAATGCGTTAAATGAAATAAGATTGCAGGTTCAATATAAGTCCGAGGTGTTAGCTTAAAAATGTTTTTTCAGCCCTTACTGGCAGTTTAGAGTAAGAAGTCTTTTTTTTGGTTAGTTAGTGCTAAGTTTAATTCTTAAGTGTAAAGTGTCTGTGACTTAAAATACTTCTAATTTTTGTTTTAAACCCCTAATTTTGATGCTTCATGTTTAATAATGTATTATATCCTATTTTACAGTTAATTATATTTTAAAAAGATCGCAAACACAGCAATACTATGAGGGAAAGTCAATTATTATCCACAATATAGTTTTAAAATTTTATTATAATCCAATAGGAAACTTACAAGTACAGGGTTGTACTAGCTTCATGATGCCCATATAAAAGGTTTTGGGTTGAGCTGCAAGCCTGGAATGCACCGCTTCTTTCATTGCTTCCTTCGAGGTAAATCGACAGCCCCTTAATGCTTCTTTGAGTGGACCAAACAAGTGATAGTCAGAAGGGGCAAGATCATGACTATATGGAGGATGAGCCAGTACTACCAGTAATAATCCTGTCTAAGAAGTTGTGCCGTTTGTTATCATAGCGATCCAAATGTTTTTGGCTAGTGTGTAAGCGCGTTTGTTTATGTGCGAGTTGTTTTGGGACCCATCTTGCACAAACTTTATGAAACTCCAGTCTGTTGTGGATGATTTTGTAGGCAGAACTGTGATTAATTTGCAGACCATGTGCCACTTTGTCAATAGTTACTCATCTGTCTAAGAACACCATTTTACGTGAACGCTCAATGTTTTCTTCTTTTGTGGCGGTTAACAGTCTGGCTCCTTCATCTTGCGTAACACTTGTGTGACCATTTTTTAATTTTTTTAATCAATTCGAAGACACTCCATTGTGGGAAAACATTTCCCGTACTGTACCGAAAGTCTGATGAATTTCGGCCCCTGATACGTCTTCCGACTACAAAAAATGGATCACTGAAAGTTGCTCTTTGTTGCAAATAGAAGGCAGAGTAGCCATGATTAACAGCACAGCAGCTATAACGAAACTAACCTAACAGCTTAAAACTTGCATAGATATAACAATAAATAAACAAAAATATAACTAGATTGCAGATAAATATTGACTTGCCTTCGCATATTGTTTGGTAGTTGTTAAGGTCATGTTGTATTTATTTTGGTTGTGGACATGAATTATCAAAAGTTTGATAAGTTTTGTGATATATACCTGCTCTTTTCACAGGGGAGGAACTTAACTTTACCATTTTCATCCCTTAATGGAAATTTATTAAATAAATGAGTCTTCCATTTATAAGGGGTGAGTTTTCTCTTTTCTTCATCCCCCTATTTTTGCTTTAATAAACTATACCTTTCTTTCCTACACATGCTTCAAGACCTCTCGCACTTAATAACGATTAAATTTGTTTCAATCCAATTAACAATTTTGTGATAATTGCATTAATTTATTCAACTATTAACACATTATTTTCATTTGATGCATTTGTACATATCCATCATATTCACTAAATTTTGTTCAGTTTAATATTTAAAGCTGAAGTTGTCGATTAGAAGTGTTGTCATATTGTATTGATAATGGGTTGGTTGCATGCACATAAATAACTGTGGTCATTCATGAGTTCGTGTGTTTATGGTGGTTCAGTACTTAGTATCTCATTCTGTGAATATCCGAAATTTTTCAATATTGTTGACTTCAACATTGTTATGAATGGTTTTTGTTTTATTTAAGTACTCTAAGGTTTATTTTCATAAACCGGTATTATCAAGTTTTCATCACAAGTTCTTTTTCTTAGCAGGCTCATCTTGATAATTTACAGTATTGTTCTTATCTCAATTGGCATTGTAACATGTAGTTTATTATTAATTTATTTTTTCGAATTTTTTTAATAACAAGAAGTAAAATTGGAATAGCAACATCAAATAAGTAATAAAAAAAAAAATTTATCTGTCATCAACGTACATATTTATCATTAGCATTAATTCCATTAGCATACCATGAAGTGTAGTTTTTGTCAACTTCTATCGAGCCGTGTTAACTTACAGTGCCTCACAAGTTATTAAAGGGGTATTCATGATCTTTGGTTTAACATGTTAAAGCGTGTTAAATGGAAAAACTCATGTTAAATGGAAAAACTCATGTCAAATTGAAAAAAATTGCCTTCTTTTGCCGTGGTAAAACGAAATCACATTTAACATAGCTGAGAGTCTGTTACTTGGTCTGTTAAATGGAGAATGACGTCACACAATAGACCAGTTGAGATCGCCGCCATTTTTGTTCTGAAAGCTCAGTTCTTTCGTGTGTTTGTGATATTCATATCCCTGTTATTAAACCAGAATGGATAATTTAATGATACTTTTGAGGAAAAAAAAAACAATCTAATTTCATTCTACTATCTGAAAATTTGATAACGCTCACCAGATAAAAATCTCACTATATGAACCATGTAATTATTCTTAGGGTACATATATCCCAGAATAAAGTTATTTTTTCATTTCATAAGCTAAACTTTCACACAAATTCCACTTTTCACTCACTCTAGGCATGTTGTAATTAATTACTTAAATCAAAACTGAAGTAAACAATAACATGAGGGTCTGGAAGGAAGGTTATAAACATAAAGGCTTATACAACAAGTTGCTGAGAAAATCCGCTAGGGGCTCTTATGCATTTAACGTTTAACATGACTTCAAATAGGGCTGCTCACAATCTTATAGTTAAAACATTTTACATGGTAAAACATTTAACACTTAACACAACATCATGAATACCCCTTAAATATCAAGAGGTATGACAGATCAACTGTCATCAAATCTCTTTGGGATAAATACATATTTATTCAATTAAAAGAGTTTTAGTTACTTTTTTTTTGTCTTCTTGAATTACATATTCTACATATTCATTTAAAAGTTGTGACATTTCATCATCCCTTATATGTTTCTTTTTCTTTTACATCATTATTGTCACAAATCAGTTTTTTTAATCTCATTGAGAAGAACAGTCAACTGGATGTTAACATTATAATATATTTTCCCATTTATTCATACTCATAAATTAATTTGTGTATTGATAATTTTTTTTTTTTTCCAGAATATCTTGGTTGGATCATCATCAGGGATGTAATGTTGACTTCAATATTGAGTTTCGTACTTTTTCCTTCACTAACTTCTCATTTTTAATCATATTCACATGAGGTATTTGTAATGGACGATGGAAGGTATCTTCGGATCTAATACATAGTTAATTAGTTATAAAATTTTATTTTATATTTCTTTGGCTTCTTTTCGGATATTTTATAAATTAATTTATTTGTTTTTAATCAGTATTCTAAATTATTTTATTTTCCTTTTTTTTAAAGAGGCTACGATTGTCAAATGTGTTAGTTGAACAATAGCCATAAGAATGATAGCGACCACAAATATAATCTAAATATTAAAATTGATTATTCGTTGAGAGAATTTTTATTGTTATTACTGATGGTTGCCAGTGTGAAATGGTTAGTTCATCGTATTCAAATAGATTACTTTATATAAGTAAATATTTAAAATGGAAGTTAAAGAAATATTAGTGAAAAATGTATATATGGAAAAAGATTATACGAGTAAATAGCTTAAGAGGAGAACTAATGGGGAATTGTTAAAAGTGAAAAAACGTTTTCGTTGTCACTTTTTTTTTTCTTTCATCTCATATTGAGATTAGTTATCCAAAAAATGATAAAAAGAAAAAACAATATTAATAATTAAGCGTGGCAGTTCTTGTTTTTTCAAGCATGTAGGGATTATCTCTGGAGATGTCTTGTATTCTTGAGGCAATCTCCAGTTTTATTATCATTATTTCAAAATGTAGATATAGCTTTACAGTTGATTGTTTCATCAATAGTTGATGTTTGTTTGTAGAAACCTGTAAAGTTTAGTGGCATTATAAGCGATGCTTTTGTTTTGTTTTTTTGTTTATTTTTGGTTTTTTTTCTTATAGTAAATCGCTTCATAATTATAATGACCTCATATTGAGGTTAAGAATTATTGTTGATGTCTAGTACCAGGTGGTATATCTTTTGAATGAACCCCATAGAAGTAAGTGAAAAGATGGAATATAGTAAATTATTGCCTTAATTATGATTATATTTGTGATGTGCTTCTTTTATGGCTAACTCTTTATTGGTTTCAATGGCACTGTATTTTTGTATTTAAGTGTCACAGATGCGAAGTTTCTTGATACAATGGGTCGAGGTCACTATGGACTGCCATACCCCCAAAATGTTAATATAGGCTATAATTAGGAAGCATTAATAACAGTCAAATATGTTAAAAAAACTGTTTTGCTATAAAAACAAATTACCTAGGTTCATTAAATGTTTGTTGATTGTTATTTTTATGAACAAAATTTTTTTTTTTTATTTTTTTAATTATTTATTTTGTTCCTCAACCAACATTATTAAATTGAATTTCAAAAAGGTTTTGATCGCGGTCACTTTTAGGAATTTAAAAAATCTATTATTATTAATTTATTTTTTTTTTTTTTTTCGACTGGCCGCTTTTGTTATTGCTAGTAGGGTAATAAAGCACCATCCCCTAGTTATATATTACCGCTTTTAGGAGAAAATGTTGCAAAGTATTTAGATCGAAAAGAATCACTCGTGTACGATCACTTATAAGCTAATGGCAATTTTTAAAAGTATCTGATTTTACTATCCAATTTACAATTGTTTACTAACAAAATTAAGAGAAATAAAATCTTTATGTACCTGCATAATTTAAAAAAAATAATTTAAAGCGAGGTTTTCACTAATAATATTTAAATTTCATAATGCAGTTTCATTAATTTTGTGGTGAATTTCTGACCACAATATTCGATTGTTTCCCTTTATTATTTTGTTTGTTTGATTATATAAATTTTAAAAAAATTATTTATTTTGTTGAAGTTCTTTCCGAGATAGTAAATTTAATTTTGTTTTATCCGTTTCTGTTTTGTTACATATTGTTATTTTGTTTGTGTGGTGTGTATGTTTGACTGAATGGTGCTCGTTTAATGTTTTTACCCCCTCTCCCCTCATCCAAAAGCTTGAATGTGTTTGTAAACGTGTGTAAATGGTTGTATTTCGTTAACAGAGTAAAGAAGGCATTTACTATGCTAAACCTAAATCATCGAAAATGTTTGTCCTAGCAAACTGGTAAATTTCAATACACCGCTATTTCATTAATGTAAATTTTATCATTAGTGTAATTCTATATGAGTATGTGTAAAAAATGAACTAACGCAGGCCTGAACGGATTTTTGAATTTTCTCTGTTTTCATTTTTAAACATATTTTATCAGTCACAGTTGATCAAATGGTATTTGCTGTTTATCTGTAATTTTTATTTTTAAATTTTCTTTTCTTTCAGGTCTGTTATATTTTAGATTTAGTATCTCTTTATGTCGATTCTTGAATAATCATTGTAAATTTTTTAATTTTATTTCAAGAATTGATATAAGAGAGGTTAGGAAAAAAAATAAGAAAAAAAATTTTATTTTGTGTGAATGAGTTAAGAATGTTTCCTTTCCCAAGGTCTAATATTAGATAATTTAATGGATACCTTACAATCATCTATAATTCTTTAATCCGTTAAGTAGATTGAAATATAAATACACGTTCGATTGAAAATATATATATATATATAATGAAATATACTACAATGATCACAACATTAGACCTTGAGTAGTGAAAGTCTAGTTAGTTAGGTGTTTTATGCTGATATGCAGTTCTATTAACTGTACCATCTCTTTAATAAAGTGAAGTTATTGTCACATTTTTATTTATCTGACATAACAGTGGATAGTTAATGTAATTTTAAAGTTAACTATCCACTGCTTTAATTATATTTAGGTAAAATTAATTTTTTTTTTCTGACTACATATTTTTATCTCAACATTATTGTTTATTTGTCCATCAATCATGGAATATATATATATATTATCTAGTTCCTTGGATACATTATTTACATTTTTATATAAAAAACAAAAAAAAAAGTAAAGTTTGGTATTTGGTTTATTTGTATGTTTTAATAAAGTAGTTTTCAAATTTCATCCGTGATTGATGTCTTTTAAAAAAAGTGTTGAATAGAAGTTAGTAAATAAATAAAAAACAAAAAAAAATATATATTACTTAAAACTGTATAAAATGTGTTAATTCATTTATTATGATACCGTATATATATATCTTGTAAGAGTGTAATAAGTTCTAAAATGTGTAGGAAATGATTATGTAGTCAGAGGAGTAATAACAACATGAAATATTTAAAAAAAAATTAAATAAAATATTATTAAAAAAAAATTATAAAAAAATCTGATGTTAGTTTGCAGCTCTAATTTGTGTATAGCAAACTAAATCGCCCCAAACTTCTGTTGGATCTAAAATGATCCATCAGAAATTTTATCTTATTTAACTTTTCAAAAATTTGTTGGGGTGCTTAAATTAAAATTCTTGATACACTACTTCTACAGTCCGTTTAAAACCATTTGGCCAACATAAATTTTTTTCTTTTAAATAAAAAAAAAACTGTAGGAGGTTTATATCAAGAAATATGGATTAATTAATTTGATCCAAAAAATATTTTCTCAGAAACCTGGTTATAACATCTATTCAGGTTCTGGGAATCTACATTTATTAATAATAATAAAAACATATAAATATGTATTGTTTTAAAAATTTATTGTAGGTACAATGTATTTTGTTTATTATTAGTGCCTTATAATTTTTCATTGTTAAATGCCGAACAAAATATTTTATAAATTAAAATGAACAAATAAAAAAGCTAAAATTAAAAATAATTTTAATTAAGTCTGTTGTCATTAGGAAATGTTACTAATAAATGTATGTTGTTCATTTTTATGTTTTTACAAATTTTTGTTTGCTATTTTTAATAAGGTACTAATTTCAAAATTTAAGTTAAACATTATCTTATCATTTAATTAAAAGTATAATCTGAATGATCTTGTATTGTTGCTAGTGCATTTTTTAATGTTCGTAATAAAGCTATACAGGTAAATAAAATTGGCAGATTTTGTCCATCTCTGTAATATTTGTTTTCAGGATTCCGAATAACTAATACTTATACAATTCCACAGAATTATTTAATTAGGATTCTCATATATTTTGTTGTAAGGTTTGGTATATTAAGGTAGATCCATATCTTCTGCCGTGTTGCTGTCTTCAGTTGAACTCTATTAATTACTTTTTATACTAAAACTCACTTTTCTATAATAGAATCTGTAAGCCATTAGATTCCACTGGCAGCTTACTATTTAAGATATGGATCTTATAGTGTGGACTAATTTATTGACTTCCTCGGAATATTGTAATCATTTTAATATTATTAATCATTCCGAGGAAGGCTCTTAACGAACAAAAAAATTATCAGTTTAGTTTTGAATTAATTAACCTAATAATTCAAGTTTGATTTTCCTTCTAGTGCCTTTATATGGTGTATAATTCTTTAGATGTATGAATAAAAAAACAACAAGTTATTTTTGAATTGTAAAAACCTTGTCAGCTGTAAACCCAAATTGAAACGGGTATTTGTTAAATTATTTTCAAAATTGTAATTCTGAAATAAATTGATCTTTGGAAAAATGTTGTTTTATTTCTAGTTTTTTAAGGATGTTCAAATTTTTATTCTCAGCTGCATAGTTACACTTCTGACAAAAACAGAGTTTTTAATTTCTTTTAAATTTCACATATTTTCTTTATAGTTTATATTATAGTTTTATATTTTATAGTTACTGTATAGTGGGCCTAATCTCTTTAATGGTGTCCTACAGATCTGCAGACTGTTGCAAAATTTCCTTTGCCTAATGTAAAATGTAGACAATACATCACATATGAAATTTAAAAAACAAAACATTTTTATCAATAATTGCTGCAATTGAATCAAAATAACAATATGGTAATGAGTTTCTCAGTATTCCAGGGCGATTGTTTATACAGCTCACAAGATATGAACTTTGATGGCCCCCCTATCCTTAATCCTGTCATTTGACTGTTTCCTTCTTGGCAGTTGCTCAACCTTCATATCTGCAGTCAGTAATATTTTGAGTTAGTCTTTTTCCTAAAATATTGTAGCCATCACCACAAAACCAATGGACTTTACTAGTAAGGATAAATTGTTTTATATTATCTGTTTATAAAAAGGTTTAATTCATATTAAAAATTTAAGAAAAAGTTTGTCTTTGATGAATTGTTTGTCAAAAAGGAAGATAGTCAGAGTGCAGTCAAACTCAAGCAGTTAATAAACTATTTTTATTTGTATGTTAACCTTTTTTTATTCTTATTCACCTCCTTTTAGTGTATACTGTATTTTATATTTCTTTTTATCTACTTTTTTATTTGTTATTTCCGTTTTCATTAATTGTCTAATAATAATAATTTTTTTATTTATCCCTTTTATTGTACATATTATTATTTTCTTTAATTTACTTTGTTCGCTTTTACATATATTTCAAATAGTTTTATCCATAACTTAGTCTATTTTTGTACTGTGTTACATTATTTTAGTCCTGATGAAGTCGTGCAAAATGGGGGGAAATGTTGGCTTCTCAATAAATTGTTCTCTTAATTAATTAATGTTATATAATTATTCTTTTTATAAAAAGGCTTATTTTATTTTTTAAGAAATCAGAATTTTTTTTCTTTTAATGAAATTCAGTTCAGTAGATAAATAAATGTTATTTTATACAAGAAACACCGAAATCTATTTTTACAACTTATTTATTTCTCTTGAGCTTTGAATATACCTTTTCAAAAAATTTTATTGACTACCCGCATTTGTTCAACACAAAGTTAAGCTAAGTTATTTAAAGATCATGTTATTTAAAGATTATTTGTATTGATTTAAATGCCATATTTTTTCGATCAGTACATTTTGTTCTCTTTATAGATATTTCATACCTACATCTAATTGTTCTTTAATATTGAAAGCTAAATTGACAAGTCTGGACTTTATATAAAATGTGAAGATGTCTGCTCTCATAACAAGGAAACCCTTGCCTAACACCTGGATCTCTGACAAGGAAATCCAAACTTCTTTGCCTTTTCAAGTCCACCTTCCAGGAACTTGTGACCATGTGTCCACAGAAATTTTCATTTCTCAGAATCTTCTGATAATTACAATTTCTACTGTTTTCCTTTAATTATTGTTCTATACTGTTCTGTTTAAATTATGTTTTTATAATTAAAATTATACCTTATTATATGTATTTATCGTCATAATTTTAATCAAATTATGTACCTTGGCTAATTCTAAATACCTAATATTTATTATTAAACATTGTACGTGTAATGTTAATTCAAAAATTTGGTTTAGTGCATTTTGAAGTTAAAGATTTGAATTCATATTATATGTTCATCTTATTTATTAAAAACTTAGTTTTCATCAGAGCCTTACATGCCTCAGATGTGGCAAAAAAAAAAGTAATTAGCATTTTACTACTTTTTATGCCAGGGGCCTTCAATGTGTGCGACAATAATCTTGTAATTCATCTTAAATTTTAGGTGCAATAATTGAAAATTAAAAGCTGGTAAAACAATAGGTATAAGTAAAACTATGACTAAATTTTCATGGATACAATTTCTAGTTGTTGTTAGTCCATTAATAAATAAATATATCTATGATAATTTAGTTTTAATTTAGAAATAATTCTTGCCCAGCTAGAATTATCGGTGGTAGTCAAGGAATTGAAAAAGCCAAAATGCTTAAAGTAGTCGTCAGGAAATTAGGAATTTTTAGAATCACAACTAGGTCCTTGTAACTACCTAAGTCAGATTCTCTATAGAGTGAATTTTGGAGTGATCACAGTTGTTTCATCGACTTGAAATTTGAAATTTCAAAAACTGAACTACTAACTATGTGCAAGCATATAAAATTATTGTTCCCTGACTAACGTTTTAGACGGAATTGAAGCTGTTTTACCATAAATGAACCTGAATTATTATAATTACTATTTTTTATTTTAACATGCATATAGTGTAGATGCAAAAGGAATAAGTTTAGTTTTAGCAGAAAAAATAGTTAATATATTTTATTGTAGATCCTTTTTTTTTTCTTCAATTCAATTCATTGTTTTTAAAAAATATTCAAACAAAACTAGTTAAAATATAAAGAAAAAATAACTATGTGTGAAGGACAATATGATTTTTCATAATTATAAGAAAAGAAAAAAAAGGCTAATTATTTTAGTTTAAAAAAGAAAAATGAAAATTATTATCCCATAACTATTTTATTATTTTTTTTAATGAGGTATTTTTATAAAATAAAAATACATATGAAGTTGATTTCCTATTTTTTGTTTTGAATTGATCATAGGAACAAAAATTAAGATATCCTTAAAAATTACTATTAGATATATTCTAATTAGCAGCAGAGAATCATAGCAGCCCAACTCAGCTGCCATAATTTTTAGGAAAACCCTTTAGGTAGATGTTATAAAATTTTGGCAACTGTTGTAGAGTTTGTTTTGAAAGTGAATTCTCAACTTAATGTTATTAAGGGACAGATTTTAAAAATTACTAGTTTTTTTTTTCCAAAAAATTAGAAATATTTCCAAGTTTATGAATTTTCAAAAGAGTCTGTATTTGAGTATTACCTGTATTATAAGCTAGTAAAAACTGATTTTTTTGGTAACTAATTAAAAATAAATCATTACTGAATTAATATTTACATAATCTTAAAGGGCTTTTTAATGGCTTGGATACAAAATTATTAACCTTTTCTCATAAAAACAAATATATATATATATATTTGTAATTCAACAGAGAAACACTATATTTAACAATTAGCTATGCTGCCCAAATATATTAGGTTGCTATAACACCCAGCATACTGACCTGTCTAATTAGACAAAGTATTAATACTCACATAATAATAATCTTTATTTATTCTGGAATTGATAAATACACAATGTAATTAATAAAAGGAAGATGGTCTGAGTGCGGTAAAAAACAATTCAAAAAGTACAGAAACTAATAAGAACCAATAACTAAAAATACTGTAAACAATATAAGAGTATTTGATAACATGAAATATAAAGTAAACTGTGGTAAAATGTAAAAAAATATGTGAACATTATATAATTAGATGTAGTATAATTACTCTTCCTTATTTAATGATTCATAAACTACGTTTCGGGGTTATCACCCTATCATGAGGTATTTGCTATATTTTCATGTTGCAGTATAATTTGAAGAATTTGCTATTAAGATTATTGATATGGTCTTGACTCAAAACCCTATTTATATCTTTTTAATCTTATAGGTTCTTACTGGATGAGTTTTCATTAATATAATTAGATGCTATGATAACCCCGAAACATTTATGAATCATTAAATGAATAAATTTAAATAAGGAAGAGTAATTTCACTACGTCTATTAATGAAATCTCATCTAGTAAGAACCTATAACATTAAGAAAATATAAATTTGGTTTTGAGTGAAGACCACAATCTTCTAATAAAGTAATTAACAATTCATAATATTACTTCTTTTTTTTATTTCAGTAATACGATACTTCGTATAATATATAATACAAATAATTACTAAGATTCTACTTTACATTAATGGCTTCCTTCACAGTAGTGCTTAGTACATTTCTTTTACTAAAAATACAATTAAATGTTCTCTTAGGAAAATTAATTGAAAAGTAGTAATTTTCCTAAAATAGAGAATCTTTAATTGTATTGTTTGTTGTTAGTGGAAATGTACTTAGTACCACTGTGAAGTAAACCATCGACTCATTTTTGTTCAACTGTGACTATTTATTCTCTCCATTCCAATCCTATTCATCTCATATTTATCTTTTCCAGTGACCCATTTTAAAAATTATTTTACGTTTTTGTTTAAATTTATCAAAATTTCAGTGCGCACACTTTGATAGAATAATAAATAAATAGTAAGGAAACAAAATTATGTATAAATGAAAATTTAGAAGTAAATAAAATAAAGTAATCGTGATAGTATTAAAATTAAAAACAAATAAATAGAAAAAGACATGTTTTGCTAAGCTAATATTGTTCATGTATTTATTTATTTATGTTTTTTTTTGTGCATGTTTTATTTTTTAATTTTCCAACTGTAACCACTCAACATTTTGGAAAATTTTTAATTTTAAATACAATTTTATAAAAGTATTATTCTCTGCATAGCAATATGCCATATTTATATAAAACAATGAAGAGAGTATTTTTAAACATGTATTGAAAAAGTGCGTTGTAGAAATTTATTTTATCTTAGAAAGCAATACAAAATAATACTTGAACAATTTAAATAGTTCTTTTTTTTTTTTCAAATGAAACAATTTTATGTGAAAATTAATTCGTAGATGTTGGCTAAACTGTACTTTTGGCTCACAACGACAGAACGCCCGTGTTCTTGTTCTGACCAATCAAATTATTGGAATCTAATTACTTTTGCCTGTAATACTTCAGTTTTCTTTCTTCGATTATGGCGGTTAGTCCGGTCAATTGGAGTTTGTGCCGATTGGTTTCTTTTTTCCTTTAAGTCTTTAAGAAATGTTTTCTATATTGTTTGTAAATGATCGTATGCTTTACAAAATGCGTTGTGTTTAAAGGGCAGTGAATTTCAAGAAAGAAAAAAAAAATCACCAACAAAATTTGAAAGTAAGCTTGATAATGAATATTAATTACCACTCAATTTAACTCATAAACTAGTTTTACTCTTTCTGAATATTCCATAGTCGAAGTGTTTCTTGACTTTTTAGGGAAAGGAATTTTTTTTATTAAAATTTTAAGAAATTAATTTGTTCCTATTAATACAAAAAGAAAATAACTTGGTTGCTTTGTTGTGGAAAAATATTCCCTTTAACTGATTGTTACCAAATAGTGGAAGGTGACAAAGGAACAATTTTTTATTGAAAACTTATTTCCATTGCATTAAATATGACAGGAGTCTTTATTATTATGCCTTTTGTTGAAAAATACATTGTATTTAAAAATTTAAATAAAGCTCTTTAAGCTTTATAGATAGAAATTTCCTTTTCGTTGTATGAGTTTAATATCGATATTATAATATAATGAGGTTAGTCAGGTGGCCCTCTTCAGAAAATTCATGGATCCGCCAATATTGTTACGCTATTTGATTTTATTTTTCTACTACTACTACTTATGTATATTTTTCTGACCCAAATTTAACTTTATTTGTATTCCAGGCATAGCGAATGCCGCAGAAATCACCAATTTCAACTAATTTTTTTCATACCGCAATACGAAGGTTTTTTTTATCTCATAAGTCAATATATCCTCTTTTTGAAAGTTGTGATTTAAAAATTACTATGAAAGCATCTTTTTTTTTTTTTTCGATCCTTCTAAAACAGAAAATAATACATGAATTAATGAATTGCATTATGTAGGTGAAATATAAATCCAATTAAATACAACTTTTTTCTATCGTTGGTACTTGAAGGTAACCAGTCAAGCAGTAATTAATTAATAAGTAATTGCATTATGTATGTGTGCCATAAATAAAATTAAATACAACCTTTTTCTATCGTTGATACTTGAAGATATACAGTGAAGTACTTAGCTAAGGTTTGATGTGTCCATTTTGTGAGAATTCTGCTTAGAATTTGAAGGTGAGGGGTCACTGCGTGATGGTTAAACAATAGAAGAAAAGTAATAATTAAAGGCGAAAGATAATAAGTAAGTGATAATAATAGTTAAGAGATGGAAGTCGAAGATAGTTGGGGAGGGGGAAGGGGTACAAGAAAAGAGGAGACTTATTTTCTAAACTTACCACAACAAACCAATGGCTAGCTTTAAAAAGAATAAAATCTTATTTATTCCTCGAATGATAATGTTCTTAAGCGTGAAATCTGGTTGATCTCTTATACAAAAAAAAAAATGTATATATAATATAAAAATAGATCCTCCAAAATTTAGCAATATAAATTTAATGAATTATTTTATAAATAAAACAGTATATTAGACAGTACACTTTAAGCTCCTTTAGGTGGTGTTGTGTCCATCAAAGCTGAATAAGAATGAAGAAAGTTCCCTACAGCATTTAATTCCTCTCAATTTGATATGATAATATGAATGAAGTAGAGGTTCTTATAGGAGATTCACTTTGTTCTCACACATCAAGGCAGTACATACATAGATATATACAGCTTTTCAACCTTGATATATTCCATAATCAAAGATGGAATTCATTTATTTTTGTATTTAAATGAAAAATAAAGAGGTTTAGAAAATAAAAAATAATTTATTTCATTAAGCTCTTCAGTTTTAAATTCTCAGCTAATAACTATGACATTAGGGACAAGTTGAAAGGGTAAAACTTCATCAAGTTCCATTAGATTCTGTAAACATTATCCTGTAACACACCTAGGGTGATGTGGTAGGGTAGGGTGATGGTATGCTGATGAATATGTTGGTAGGGTGATGTTGATAGGATTGAAAGCATCTCATATAGATAAGTTAATTTTTTATTAAATATGTTAATCTGTAACACCTATTTAATTGGCGAAAATTTTAATTTTGTAATAGATTGAATAAGTTTTTATTGTAGATTTTTAAATTTAAAAAAAAAAACTTTACTTTTCAGAATCAGATATATTAACTTTTGATATTGAGAAAACTACTCATATATCATTATCGTTATTATCTCACATCATAATTATGATTATAATGAAAATATAGACATAGTTCATGATCTCTACAACAGGTGGCAGCACAAACAAGAAGGTCTGATGCACTTCACCAGGTTACTTCTGATTTCTTCGTTCTAGTATTCCCAAAGGGTTAAAGTTTAGCTTTAGGATGGCAGTTATTTTATATTTTTAAAGTAACAAAGTTTATGAAATAAAAAAAAAAAAAATGGAATAAATTACTTATTTATTTATTACTTTTAGAGGAATTAGAAATAAAAAGAAGATAGTTGACCGTATGAAGTAAATTGGAGGAAAATAGTCCGGGTGGCGGCCAATAAAGTTATCAAAATGGTAAAAGAAAACTATGTATTGTTAACCAACGTTTTGCCCCATTTTGCATGGCTTCGTCAGGGCTGAAAAGAATGAAGCCCTGCAAAGTGGGGCGAAACCTTGGTCAACAATAAATAGTTTTCTTTTACTATTTTGATACCTTTATTGATCGCCACCCGGACTATCTTCCTACAAAATAAAATATAGTTTCTTAAAGATAATTATTCTGTAAAAAAAATAAAGTATTAATCCTACGTTGTAATAGAGAACCAGTTATGATTGAGAAATTAAAATAACCAAAACAAAAAAATAAAAAGTTTTCAGTTAAACCGAGTGAATATTGATATTCCCAGTTCAACTTGTCCAGAGTTACGCATTTGGTTATGCCTCTAAACTACACATTTGTAAACGAGTTTTTTTTGAGCATCTACTTAAAAAAAAAAAAAACATAATTACTAGTAGAAAAAAAATTGGAAATTATAATAGTCTTTGCCGTTTCTTTGGGATTTTTAAAAAGAAAAGAAAAAATATATAAAGTTTTAATAGATAATGTTTTTGTAGGATATGATACGCAAAAAAAAAATTTCCATTTAAACGATTAATCTGTTATCTTAAACATGTAAAAAGCATCAGAATATTATGCCAAGAGC
Organism: Halyomorpha halys; assembly: GCF_000696795.3. Taxonomy (NCBI): domain Eukaryota; kingdom Metazoa; phylum Arthropoda; class Insecta; order Hemiptera; family Pentatomidae; genus Halyomorpha; species Halyomorpha halys. The sequence goes on along the minus strand of NW_027107850.1, from coordinate 149,644 downwards.
ATGTAATACTCAATCTTAACGTATTTAAAATACAAAGTCCGCTTGTAATTTACTAAATTTCGAAAAATTATTTTTTATTATTTATTATTGCAGAATCAAGAAAACGTATTTAAGAGGATTTTGAATAGGATTTTTTAAATGATTTTTTGTGGGGAGAATCTTTCATAGAATCGAAAATATGTAAATGGAATAATCTTATATATCGCACTAGTATTTCTAAAGTGACATAAGTCTAAAACTTACATTTCTGGAAATGTGACACTCTTGCCTATGGAGGGGGAATAGCATTAAGCAGCAAGAGTGACACAAGTGCCTTCTGGCGGACAAGCTCTGAAGCTAGGTTGATACAGTTTTGATGATTCATAAAGATATATTTACCAATTTCTTTCATAGTCATAACTCAAAAACACCGATTTTTGAGTTGTGTCACTTTAGAAATACTAGTGCGATATAATCTTTTGAAATTATGTTAATTTCTTTTGAAACTAGTACTAGATTTTCTTCTGTAATAAAATATTTTGTGAAACTGTTCACGATTATTACAATTTTTATTATTACACTTAAATCATCTAATAATGAGCTGTCAAATAGTCCGCTAGAAAATAATTTTGAAATGTAAAATTCAAACCTTAAAAGGCGAATCAGCTCTTTAGCTTCCCAAGTTTGCCAACAACTGTTTTCTATTGTACAATTATGGTGAGAGTTGTGCCAAAATTAGTTGCGATAAAAATGTTGCTAGTGGGAGTGGGTAGCTCATTAGTAAGTCAATGGACTACAAACTCCAAGAACCCGGGTTCTTGAGAATAATTATTATATGTACCTGTAGCCGTTGAGTCAGCCCTGTGGGTTTAGGAGCCCTCCGGGGTCCACAAAGCCTCAAAATGGTCAAGTATAAAAATCTGGCAGTCGAGCCTGATTACGATCAAATCACTTCCTTGCACAACCGTTGGTATAGTAATAGTACTTCCTTACAAAGTACTGCACCCCTGGCCCGTCATAGGTTGCAGCTGTACAGATTTAGTTTTTAAACTATTACTAAATTATCATGGATACGTTTTTATTTTAGACTAATAGCATTTTTAAAATTACGACTCAGGATTCAAAATATGGAAATAAACTGAAAAATAATTTATTTAATTTATTTATTGAAATTCACTTATTGTATTGTATACAAAATACAATAAGTAAATGTTTCAGAACATCATAATCTTGAGAAAGAACAACCTAATGGTGGTACTTCAATCATTGCTTTAAATTAGAAGATCCCGTGGCCATATTCTTTCCTGACATCTCAGAGGATTGATTATCAGGAACTGTTAAGGATGAGAGATTAAGAGCTAATGGGTTTGGATGGGTGAGAATTTTTGAATGAAAGGAAGTATATCTATTATGTGTCAAATCTGCAACGAATGGAATGCTGAGTTCTTTATGGATGAGTTTATTTGTGAGTAACAAGGAGGATTAAGGAGTTTTGATTGTAAGGATTGGATACGGGAGGAATTTTATGGTTTGGTGAAGCCCCAAAGTTCAATTCCGTATTGGTCTAATTATCATTATGTAGAAGAGTTTTTTGTTGTAATGGAAAGTTTAGTGCGTTTGTTAAGTAGGTGTTGTAGTAATCGAAATCTACGAAATAATAAATTAGAGATGTCTCTGATTTCTAATATCTTTATGATAATATATCATTTTTATTATTTTACATTAATCTACAAACCGTTTTATAGTTATAGCTAATTATGTACTTTCTCCTGAGGAAAATATGTATATAAATATATTATATAATAAAATTTTATTGTTCTCATCTTACAAAGGAACCATGCAAATATCTTTGTGTTATTTTGACAAACGTCGTTACGGAGAAAGGGAAGTAGCTGTCAATTTACGAATCCTACATATGGAAAATTTGAGAACCTACTCCAAAATGCGAGATTTTGGTAAATTATTATCCAAAGAGGTCATTACACCCATGTACATATAACAATCCGTTCATATACGGCGTAGCTATGAGGTCTCAGTGAGTTTAATTTAAGGTTAATGTAATTTTACGGATAGCTGAATCTTAACTGTAAAACCAGAAGTGACATTTCCCAGTGGGGCAAAGTAATTACTTATTACATGCACTTTTACTTAAAGATAGTCATTAAAAAATAAGCAGCTATACCAAATATGCGTGTTGCTTAGAATTTTTTTTTATAATATTGTATTGTTAATGCCAATGAGATGATATCGTTTACATTAGGAATGAAGTTAAGAGAAGAACGATATATGTCTAATGCTGGCATTCTCACGAGGGTAAATAAGTTTTATATAATATTCGAAAGGAAACAAATTCTTCTAAACAAGAAAGTTAAATATTTAAATGATCGATTTCAGCAGTCAAGGGGTCCTATTAGAATTATTAAAATAAATTTTTTTTTCCGAGCGGCCTATCCACATGTCAGTGTTTTTCAGAGGGGCAAGTATGGCGGACGTACAAGTGGTTTCAGCCATTGCACTGGGATTATATTATTTTTATTACTAAGAAAAGAAAATGAAAGGGGATTAAATGAAATTAAATTAAATAAATAGGATTAAATATAAAACTTATTATAAAAAGTAACAACAAAGACCTTTAACCTCCTAACAGCTCTCAGTTGCAACTAAACGAAGAACAATGGTAGCGATGCTACACAAGCGTTCTCACGAACCCCCTTTGATCTGTGTCCAAAAACTGACTCTCGACAGATCGGAAACGAGCTTAGACCAATTCAAACCAGCCAAGCCAAGCCACCCATCCACAAGCTCGCGCATGCGTGAGTCTGCCAGGGCTTGGCCAACATGTAGAGTCACCTTGGATACATCACTTATCTTGAAGTCTAGAAATTCTTGATTTATATTAATATTCAATTTATAGTTTAGCCAAAAATTAAAAGACGATTGTAAAACTACTTATTCAGTCAAAGCCATTAAATAACTAAATAATTTATATATCTGTAAATTATATTCATAATTTAGATAACTTTACTGTTTCTACATTCAAGTACTCCTAGCGTACCATAGATGAACTATCATACAACTTTCTTATGCTGCCTCCATGAAAGTGACAAAATTACTAATTTAATAAAAATTATTTTTTTAAAAGCAAATAATTGTATTAACTAATAAACCATTACTATATTTATATATAATTTTCTTAAAATTTTGGCAGAAATGTCATAAGCGGATTGACAATGTTTACTTGCCCCCTCTAGTTTTGATCCTGGGTACGGATAATTGTATAACCAAGGGTGATACAATTAGAAATATGTATTCTTCCTCTTATACTTTTTTTTTTAATTTATAAAAGCTATCCCTGTAACCAACTCTGCTGAACTTTCTCTTCCTGACGTTCAGCTATTCATAGAATTTTAACGGAGGTTAAGTTCTAAGGAAGTAAGGAAGTATAAGCTTCCAAGTAGAGGGAGGTCACTACGGGTACACCCGCCTCTCATTTCGCTAAGTAACCAACTGTAGTAGTATGCTTATGCATTAGGGTAGTTTAATATGTAATGTCAGTTTTCACAGAAAAACAATTTTATGAAATCAAAACATTTTTATTGAAACTATTTATCCTCATTTTCTCCAACGTGTTTCCATTATTTCAATCCCAGAACTTAAAACTTGAGCCTAGTGAAGATATGAAGACAGAAATTTATTTTTTAACTGTGAATAATTTTCAAAAAGTTAATCTTTAAGGAAGTTGTCCAAATGTCTGTTGAATTGAAATATGTTGGTGATAAGTCTGGGGAATAAGGTGGGGGTGCAAGGACTTCGTAACACAGCTCGTTTTGTTTCTTCCATGTCTTTCATGGAACCTGAGGTTTGATGATGTGGTGTAGGAGTATAGACCCCTTCCGATTAATCAATGCCGGCTGTTTTTTTGACAAGTTGTTGATGCATTATATCAAAATCACTGTGATGGTTTCATCTCAGAGTAAAAAGGTGAAATGAATTATATCTGCCATTGACCATCAAACAGAAACCAATAATTTTTTGGACGCAAAGTTGTTCTTTTGTCAATAATTAACCACTGACCTGATCGACGCCTTTTGTCATATACAATCCACTTTTCATCACAGGTGTGACTATCCTTTCGAGAAAAGGTTTATTTATTTTTCTGCCTAGTAAGCAGCGAAACGTTTGTCTCAACGCTTCAGCTGCCGCCGCTCATTAAGTTCATGGGTGCCTCCGTTTATTACGACACTCTTCCTCGAACGCCGTGGTAATGTTTCTTACATCTTGGGCTGCCGAATTTCTAAGTTTAATTTAACTCATAAAATAAAATTACTTGAAAATCTTGTTTTTCCAAGGTCATATTTGATGGCACACTGAAGAATGTACAATCAATTGGAATGATAGTATATATTATCATAAAAGAGATGATTAGTAACGGCTCATTATAATCTGTAAACAGAAGTAAACGACAAAAGTCTACTAACACCATTTTGAATTTCTGGAATAATAAAAACGGATATGAATTGACCCAATAATAATTGACAGGTAAATTGAAACTATCTTTCCGAATTTTCTTTCTTTCCCACTATACTATTAAATGGATTCCATTAAAGATCAGTCCATTCTTTGAGGAAAATCAACGGTTAAAAAATTACAGGTTTCAAAGAGCCTTGCATAGTGTAACTAAACTACAGGTTCAAACTGGCACTCGAATGATTTAAATCATTGATTTCAAGTGGTATCGTTCAACCCTTAAGTTATATTGATAAATGCACATTTTATTAATTGTTTGGGCTTTGAATAATATTTTTAATTAAAACCTATTACAATAGCGGAAAATCAAAATATAGCAATCTATTTTTTACAAATTTATTTAATTATATTTACAACTGTATTTATATAAAAATAAAATTAATAAATTTGATCCAAGATCATAATGGAGTGTAGCTTGTAGGGAAACTATCCATTGGCAGCACTCTAATAATAATTCTACATTAGAATGCCCCGAGGCCATCTTCTTTTCAGGCACCACGGAGTATTATCAGGAATGAAATAGGAAGCAAGGTTAGAAACTAGTGGGATTAGGTTGTTTGTTAGGAAGTTTATAATGGAAGGATTGATATCTGGTTCGGGGAGAAGGGTTACATATGGAACATTAAGGTCTTTATGGATGATTTTATTTGTGACAAAGTTAGAAGCTTGAAGATTTTACGAAGGATTTCTGATTGTACGGATTGGATACGAGAGAAAAGCTCAACTCCGTATTGGTCTGGTTATCATTATGTATAGGATTTTTTTGTTGTAAATGGGAAGTCTAGAGCGTTTGTCAAGTAGGTATTGTAGTAATCGAAATCTACGAAATAATAAATTAAAAATTTGCCTCATTTTTGAAATTTAAGTTTATTGGTGCATAACTCAAAACGTTTGTTTCGAGGCAATCAACAAATGTAAATTGGTTTTTTTCTCAAAATAGGAAAACATATTTCTAATTCCAATTAATGATTGTATGTTCACAAAATATTATAAAAATCTAAAGAGGCTTCAAGTAAAGTAGGGCAACTAATTTTATTTATAGGAAAAAGTAAGTTATATTCGTTTTTAGCGTTTGGTGTAGTTGAACCACTACATCACTACACCACTACACCTCGTACCATCGAGTCGCGATGAACTAATTGTTATTTTTTAAAAATATATTGATGCCTACCTATGTATTAATAGAACTCCAATAAAATGTCTAGATTAGAATGTCTTGAGGCGCATAGGTGGATTATCAAGGATTAAAGGGAAGCAAAGTTAGAAACAAGTGGACTTATGTTTTTAGGGAGTTTATAGTGGTTAGATTGATATCTGATTTTGGCCAAATCGGCAACATATAGAACTTTTTGGTTTGATCATTTTATTTGTGAAAAAGTAAGTAATTGGATTTTACGAAGGAGTTTTAATTGTAAGGATTGGACCTGAGACGAATTGCATATATTAATAAGCAAAGTCTAAAAACCTGTTTGGTATCTAATAAAATAAGGTCCTACAACACTTAAATACCATGAATAAGGTATAGCTGTATTCAGAATCCCACTCTCTGTTTTTACGTACTACATCTTTAATAAAAGTGATTTATTATTAAGATTGATGATTTCAAATTTCTGACATTGCATCGCGTTGGTAAGTCGCTGGATTGGAACGGGACAGGTTGAATTTCAAAGATTTCGACTTCTTCGCCTTTAGCTGGGAGATGCTCATAGAGCGTACTGTACCCTGCCTTTGAAAGCCCTAAAATTTACCGTTCCAAGATAGCGCACGAAGTCTTGAGAAGGAGCACACCCTTATTCTAGTGACAGTCTGCCAGGTTCTACTGTTGCTATGGAGTACTAATCATGTCGAAATTAAAAAATAAGGAAATTCTAAAAAAGTAAGGAAAGGAGAATAAATTATAATAAATTTTATTATAAGGAAATAATTTAAAATAAAATCATAATCAAAATATAAGAAAACTAATATCCAATAAAATAAAAATGCTCTATAGATAATTAATAAGGAGCAATTATTGTTTACAAACATATTTAAAATTTTCAAGTGAAAATCAGAAAAATCAATTGTCATATAAAAGAATAAAAGGTAATAAAACAAGTCTTCTTACAAATGATAAATCATTTTCTAATAGTAATAAAATAAAAATGAAGTAATGAGATTATATATGAATTTACAACTATTTACAGATTCTAAATAAATCTTTAAAAAATACTAAATCCTCCCGTTAATTCATCCTGTTTCTGTCCAAATATGTTGTAATACTTCATTTTTAAAAACCTTAAGACACTATCCTTAATCCTCCTAAGAGGTTAGGTTTTGCATTCATAAAGTTCATTGGGAAAGATAATAGTTTTGTAAATTCCAACTATGAAGTTTTTGGATAGAAGGTGCGAGCTAAGCAATTTTGAAATCAAGTCAAAGTAACAAGCATTTCCTGCCTTTAACCTCACTTTTATTTCCTCATCAGTTCCTTTTTTTCTAGTTACACTATAACCGAAATACTTAAACCTATCTACCTGATCAAATGTATCAGGTTCTACAACTAACTTTTTTTTTGCCCTTCATATAATTTAGATTTTCAATTTAAGTGACTTTAAACACAAAACAATAATTTTTTTACTTACATTTTATATGAAATATATAGCTAGGGGGTGTATTGCGATTTTGCAAAATTTATAATTCCAGTTTTTGACGGAAATACACGTTTGGAAGTCAATTGAGTTCAAATAACTAGGTCCCAAAAAATGATATGTAAGTTTGAATTGAACGGTTTTTAATATCAGAGAGACCTTATACTCGTTTATGTAGGCGTTCTTTCGATTTCTTTATTGGATATATACATCATTGTTTTTGATTATATTTGCTTGATTATTATTTTAAATTTAATTTAACTTTTTACCTTTTGATTTTTTATGGGTGATTATAAATTTCGGGATTTTGAATATATAAATACTAATTCTATTGCTTTATCATAGTCTCTAAATGTTGTTATTTTATCCGGGTTCAATCCAAAACTATTATGGCGTGAGGTGAAATATGGGCATTGTTGAAAGATAAGGCTATACACAACATATACACCAGTTTTATCTATTCTCATACTAGTCGGTACGACATTTCCTCTATGACTTTTACAGCTAGAGTTAGCCAAGGATTTGACCTCCTTTTTATAATTGTTAGTTTAATCCTTGGGCATTTATTCCACAAAGATTGCCATCTATATTCAACCTATGTTTTGAGGGGCTTGCTCATTTCTGATGGAGTTAGAATTGCTTTGCGTTAGAGTTCTGGGAGCGCGGGTGCTTCTCTTGCAGCTCGATCGGCCAGTTCGTTCCCTACGACTTTCAAGTGGCTTGGAATCGATATAAATGACAGATATACTTTGTACAGTATTTAGGTAGAAATGGTTGTGTGGGTGTATAATTGAAAAAACTTTCTATTTAAAAAAAAAAATCGTTGGTAAGCTAAAAATGCATTGGCTGTTAGCTGGGAGCTGTTGCTGGGAGCGTGGTGGCACAGTGGTAAAGCACTATGCTACTAACTCCAAGGATCCGGGTTCGAATCTGGTTGTTGAAGATTATTATTTAATATGTTACTGTAGCCGAAGTTTTGTAACGATATTATTTTATCGGAATATCGATATTTTGTTTAAAATGAAAAGACAATTAATTATAAGGAAAGCTTCATATTAAAATAACGATGTTTTTTTTTCAGTAATTCATACCTTTTTTGATATTCGAAATTTATATTCAGCATATTTAGACATACAGAATTGAGCCTTGTGTCTTCACCAAACCATCAAATTCCTCACATATCCAATCCTTACAATCCAAAATCCTCTCTGAAATCCTTGATAATCCAAGGATCCATAAAATCCTTATTTCGTCACAAATAAATTCATCCAATAAAACCAATATCCAATGCGTTGCAGATTTGGTCCGAAATAGATATACTTCTTATCATTTAAAAATCCTTTCCCACTCAAACAAATTAGTTCTTATTTCTCATCCTTAACAATTCCTGACAATCCTTCAAGGCGTCTGAAAAGAATATGGCCACGGGATCTTCTAATTTAAAGCAATGATTGCAGTACACCACCATTGGTTGGTTTCTTCCAAAGATTATCATGTGTTCTGTAACATTTATCACATTTACTTTTTTTATAGAGTTGTCAATTTATAATGACTGGATACAATTTAATTTCCTTTGGTATAAATTATTCAAAGGAATAATTATTATTTCAGTTAAATTATTTTGTTCTTCATTTTTATTTCGTTGTATATAGTTATCATTTAATTTATGTATTATTTCATTTTTAGCCTGTATAAATGGAAGTCCAGAAATAGATATACCTCCTTTCATCCCAAAATGCTTACCTACCCAAACCCATTAGTTCTTAATCTCCCATTCTTAACAGTCCCTTATAATCCTCCGAAACGTCTTAAAAGAAGATGGTCACGGGATCTAATCTAATGAGATGATTGGGTGGTTCCCTCCCAAGATTATCATGTGTTTTGAAATATTTATCTCATTTACTTATTTTATACTGTTGTAAATTTCATTACTAAATGAATAATAATAAATAATTGGATATAATGTAATTTTCTTTATCTTTTGTATAAATTATTTAATTATATTATTTTGTTCTTTTTTTTTTTGTATGTCGTTATCATTTAATTTATGTTTTATTTTATTTTTAGCCTGTATGTTTCTTATAAATTAATTTTTACATCTTTAATACCAATTTCTCTTAATCGTAACAGTTTCTATAATATTATGCTTAAGTAAAACTGTATGGTAAAAAAAAAAAAATGAAATATTTATCAATCTCTGTGTCAATAGTTATGTGTTTATTCTTTGTTGTGTATTCGGTTGCCACTGTCGTCACATCAGACAGAGTTCACTTGTAGAACTGTCTGTTTTGCCTATTTATCTCCCTTTTTCTTTGCATATATATGATTGTGCATTATTTATATACATACACGAAATGTAAATATATATCAAGATGAAATCGTAAATAAAGAAAAGAGGTGAAGGAGTGTGTAACGGTCGGCCCAATGTACAAATGGTTTAGGGGCAGGTGAGCTGTGGTGGGGGGCGCGCACAGCCTCAGTCTGCCTTCATCTCCTGTCTGTGAGTTATCTTCGTGTTGTTCTTTCTTCTCGGATCTCTACGACTTCAAAGTCAGGTAGGTCGTAGGCTATTATAATTCAAGAATTTTTAAATTATACTCCAGGGAGAAACATTATAAGGCGACAGTTGCTGGAAATCCCATAAATATTTTTTATTAATTTTAAAATGACACTGCATAACTTAAATGTTGTTTTCATGAAACAAAAAAGTTTTAGAAAAAAATAATATAAATCCTTTTATTAAAGTCTACCAGTTTATTGCATTTAGTATAGTAGAACCCTCCTTAACCGATGGTAAAAATACAATAAATTAATAAAGTAGTGGGAGAACTATAATTTTATAAAATAAAATTACCGACATTGTAACTACTATTAAAAAGTTAAGTTTGTACATTTAATTTTGTCTAATAAATTTATCTCCATTATACAGGATATATTGTATTTTAATGTTTATTTGAGTTAACTTAATTTTTTTTTTCTGTCATGTACTTCGAATAAACTATCTATCCCTCTTAACCGGTGATGTCTCGATCTCCAAACGTTCATACAAAAATTAAACCATCAGAATAATACTTAATGTAGCTCTTAGATAGGAAACTATTAGTTGGGCGTTGCCTTTACCGGAATAAAAATATTCTTAGCTTAAAATTCTATAGGATCTTTGAGTTACTCTGAGTAGTTAAGATATGTAGCTATCTATAAAAATATATAATAATAATAGAGTCTTTATGAATTATAACAAAAATTACAAATAATTTTGAGGCATTCAGGTAAAATAAAATAAAATAACATAATTAGTAAAGGGTCGTCTTTAACCAGAAACTTAAAGATATGGACTCCCTCCAGATTAGAAAATATATTTTCTGGAAAACTTTAAGGTTACTAATAGTAATAAACAACATATTAGTTAAAATTATTATTTTATTTATTATTTAAAAAGTAAAAAAAATACTTAAATCACAGGTCCCATAGATAAAGATAATAACCCATAGTTATTAAGACATTAAAACTAATAATTTATAATTAATATTAATTAAACTCGATAAACTAGATGATTGTTTATTTAATTTAAAAAATCCTAATATATTTTTTAAAGCAGTTGTCAATCCGGATCAGAATTTTTTTTTGTGTTGTACTGGACGTATTGAAATGACAGTGTTGTTGACTGGGGTTTCTTTCTCTAGGTCTCTCTGTAGACTGACACGAAGTTAAACATACTTATTAAAAAGCAATACCAGTCTAGTGCAGTTGTTCCTAAAGTGGATGCTGCACCAGGGGTGTCAAAAGTGAATGCCACTTTCTCATAAAATAACAAAATAAAAAAATAAATTTAAAATATACAATGCATATAGAATTTACTTCAGAATTTTTTCCCCGCATATTTACCAGCTCTAATCATAATACGGGCATTATTTTTGTATTTTCTTAGTTCAAAAAGGATGCCACAAAATATTGGGTATCTGGTCTAGAGTACTATCTTCGAAAAACGTTGAAAACCCAATAAAAAAACATTCCTATAATTTTTTTATTTATTTTGGTTTTAAATGATCCTTGGAATTTTCTTTGACTTTTATACAATAGATTTTGTTAGTAGAGGAGAGAGGGGGCGAATTTCAGCGACCAAACCTTAAAAGCAAATTTTTTTCTACAGTAAAAATACATTAGATCTGATCTTAAGAAATGATAGTAGCTAATAAAGCAGGGAAAGATTTTTATTCGACTCATGAAATAAAAAAAAAATTAAAATAAAGAACTAAAAGTAACAATAATATAAAATAACAAATAAACTAAAGATTAATTTATATATTATTTTTATAATAAAAGTAATTTCAAATTACTTTTAGAGACTTAAAAAGATTATACACTTATATTATTATAACATTGAAATGATTTGAGTTATGCTATAAGATGCAACTCACGAAACAAAAAGCGAAGTGTTTGACATATATGCGATGGGTGTCATACTCCACAAGGTCGAGAAATACCGAAGTTATGCATATCAAATGATCTGTCATTATGTTTTCATGTAAACACAGCCCAAACATTGAATTTTTTAATATGTTGTTTTGTACACATTGTATTTATATGTTGCTAAAGTTATTAATTTCATCTATGTTTATTTATTCATTGTAAATAAATTTTAAGCTTTAAAGGTTTAAATATTTTATTGGTTTATGGTAAAAGTGATCGAGTTACATTGAGATAATTGTAGTTAATTCCTTTTACCATTAGTCCAACGAAATAATGTTTTTCATTATGTAAAAATAATGATTTTGTTTATGGTTCACTGTACTACTGATTCCAAGAACTCCGATTCGAACCGTACTGCGACAGACAATTATTTATTCCGTTACTATAGTCGTGAGTCAACCCTGTGAGCACGAGAGCCCTCTGTGGTCCACCCAGCCTCGTAGAGTGGGGACGTTCGAGCTTTGTTCATATCAAATCACTCCCTTGCACGACTGTTGGTCTAGTAACAACTTCCTTACAAAGTACTGCACGTCTGACTCTTCACGTGTTGTTGCAGTACAGATTTATTTATTTTATTGTTTATGGTTATTTTAAAATGTAATATATGCATTTATGCTTCCTAGAAAACATATTATTGTATAATGATGAACAATTACGTAAAAAAAATTAAAACATTGTATTACAATAATATAAATTATAATAAAGTGACAACTTGTCTTTATTTCATAAATGATATAAATCTAATATCTTCTTCTCTTTTATAGTGATGTTAAAACCTGTTTTTTACTTCGTAAATGACGGAAACAGTCTTTTATAATAAACTACAACATTTCTTTACTTCGTAAATGATACTTCTTCTGGTAGCATTTTTAGTAGTAGTTTGTCAAAACCTATGGAGGGCTAAGATGATCATAATTTGTTTTAAATGTTTTTTACGATAAAAAACAATACGTACAACAGTTTACTCTCATTGTTTGGAGATCACTTTCTTCTACTTTCTTAACATAAATATATTTTCTCATGGCGTTTCAAAGGTGATTATTTATTGTTAATATTTCATATTTTTTTTTTTTTATATGGTTTTGTTTATTTATGTTGTTCTTTGCTGACCGCACCCCCCGACAAACTTCTTCAAACATTAATCTACGGTCAACTATCTACACCTTAATATTTCATAAATGGAATTAGTATTAAATATTTTTTATATAATTAATGAAAGGAATATCCATAATTTCCTGACAGCAACCATATATTTGCCATCACTAGTTTGTGTTGATTACAGGATTGCATCATAGTAGAAAAGAACTATTGTGGAGCCCTAAACCTCCATGATTATGCTATGTAGAAGTGACAGGTTAAGTACGAATGAAATGATGTTAATGGATATTGCCAAAGCAAATAGAAGCAAACCTTATAATCACCGTAGCCGCTTCGCTTCAACTCTCCACAGATCTGGAGGGCATTCCAGTTTCTCAACCAAGGACGTATCGTCTGCGCCTATACTCGGTTATATTAACGATACGTTTGGGAATATTTTTTCTTTTATTCGTTATTTATTTAATTGAAACTTTGAAAGTGGTTAAAATTATAAAACGTTATACTCATTTCTGTATGTATACACGTTATATGTTTTAATGGATCTAAAAATAACATATTTTATTTGAAAAAAAAACTATCAGTAATTCAAATAAGCATATTAATTAGCTATTGAAAACAGATTGAAATTCTTCTACATTTTTTTAAGTAGAGCATAGTACATTAAAGAATTCTGATTGTTTATTTTGAGCAATGCAGTCCTCGAGGTCATCAGGGAGTTCAAATACGAAATTTACCTTATTAATTAATATATATATTTATTATATAATAAATTTACCTTATTGGTTACAAATAAAATCAATTTGTCCGTCTATTGTATTATTATTTCGATTTATATGTGGGCTATGATAACAGCATTAGCAGTGTTTCGACTGACTTGGAATTTCATTAATGACAGGGAACTGCACGTCCATTCCGACTATTCCAACATTTACAAAACAAACGATCTAAACTTCCAACTAATTAAAATAGACTGATCTACACGACTGTAATAAGGCCAATTTGGTCTTACGAAGATGTGCTTTTGGGCTCCACTAAACCATCGAATCCTTACAATCAAAATTAGTGAAATAATCAATGCTCTACCTGACAGGAATTTGAGTCGGGAAAACCGATCTCATTAACGAAGCCCTATATCATTATTATTTTTTACACAGTTGCCACCATAAACAGTTGCATGGTTAACAGGAGCAAAGTTGATATTCGAGAAATCATAAAATATGAATTAAAATAAGTGAAAGTTGTATGTTTCACACATGGCACCAGATTTTTTTTTTTGCTGTACAGCCATGCACATCATCTCAGCCCCCTTGATTTTAACAAGATATTAGTGTTTCATAACGAAAGCTAATATTGAATTAGTCGAGTATAAATCAAAAAAATAAATCTGTACTGCAACCCAGGTTCCGGGGTTCAGTACTATTTAAGGAAGTACGATTACTAGGTTGATAGTTGTGCAAGGAGGTGATTTGGCCAGAATCATGCTCGACCGCCAAATTTGTTCTCTACTAAGGGTACCCACATAATGAGGCTGAGTGGACCCTGTAGGGCTCCCGAAGCCACAAGTTTGACTCACGGCTACAGTAACAGAAGAAATAATTATTTATCAAAGCCGTATTCGAACCCACTTCCTTGGAGTTAGTAGCACAATGCCATACCCGCTCCCCAAATACAAGTATATAAACAACAAAAAAGTAAGCATTATATATTTTTTTTCTTGCTGGACGGGTGAGTCTATTAGTGAAATTGTATGAGTTGAAAAGTAGAAGGTAGCATTGTACAAGTTAGTGAAGTTGTACCAAGTACAAACTACAAGATTAATTCTATAAGTTTGAAATTGATCATGAAACAGGGTTGAAACTTTGTCGTGAATTATGAAACTTTATCACGATATCTGGTCTATTATCGGACACGGTATGCTCTATTATAAGCTATTGATTACAGTTGAATTTAGTAAACTATAATAATATTATTACAATTCATACTGATATAATATTTTTATAATTTCCTTAATTAATTATTGTTATCATAGAGACAGAATAATTTTAATTTCTACTTATTTTAATTGGTTGTTGGTTGTTAGTTCAGTATAATTGGCAGAACTACATCAAACCTATTCTAATAGAGGAAATATGGGGTTCGTTGGAATTAGAAGAATGAATGGAAAAAGAGCGCTTGAATGTCCGACTAGGGACAGAACAGGTATCTGGTGGTGATGACTGAATGGTATTGGACTGTCTGTCTGTGTTATTAATAATCGTTCTGGCCCTCCTTGCATTTGCTTATGGTAGTTGAATTAATTCATTGTATCTGGTTGAGTACTATGTTTTTCAAGTTTATAATAAAAAATTAAAGTAATATTAGAAGTAATCGTGACCTTTAGTTTAACATGTTAAAGTCTGTTTGATGGAGAAGTATTTCCTTCTTTTAGCATGTTAAAACGATATAACATTTAACATGGTTGTGAGTCTGTTAATAGGTTGCTAAATGGAGAATGACGTCACGCAACATGCCAGCTGAGTTCCACACCATTTTGTTTGTTGTCGTTTAGATAGGTTAGTTGCTGCTCATAGTTCGTGTTTGGCTTATGTTATTTTTGTTTTACATTGGAAACTAATAAAGCTATGCTTTAATAATAATAATAATAATAATAATAATGTAATAGAAAAAAAAGATAGGAGAGGAAACAAGGAACAAGTGAGGCGAAGGAAATATGGTGTGATAAAAGCTGCTGGAGATTTTACTGTCTCTTAAAGATTACAATGTTACGAACAGTAACTTGCCCAAAAAATTCATTAGTACCTTTGCATTTAACATATAACATGGACTTTAAAATAGGCTGCTCGCAATCCTATACTTATAACATTTAGTTTAATAAAACATTTTACATTTAATGCATCATGAATACCCCTATTAATAGATGCCCTATTTTTAAGAAATAAATATGGATGTTATTTGTAGGGTGCCACTAGACAGTCCGATAGTCGATGATGAACGTTAGGGTCTAAAGTAATTTAATTGAACCAATTATTGTCATATTAGATGTCGAATAAAGAAGACTTTTATAATAGCTGCATTATTTATATATTTTTTATTCATTTTCCAATTTTTTCTCTCATTATTGAATGTTTATAATATTTATTTAAACGTTGTAGCTATATAAACATTATTGCCTTCTGTTTTTTATTTTTGAAGTACTATTGTTTCTTTTTTTTAAATTTATTATTTCTCTGGTGTTTTACAATTTTGTTATTACTATTTTTTTTTTTTTAATTTTGTACTTTACTGTAGGACACTAAAGCCCATTTTCGGAGCCTGTTATATTATTCTCAAGGGGTATGTTCCATAATAAATAAAAATACTCTTATTATTTACGAAAATTAAAAAAAAAAATATCTATTTTTGGTATTTTATAGGATATTTTATTTGTAATGATTTTAGTAAACATATTAATCTTATACTAAAATACTAGAGGGGAATCACGTCCTAAGGAGAATTTTATCACTCCATCCCTCCTTTCCTCACTCTCCTATATTTCCTTATGGAATATGGTCCTTGTAGGATCGACCAGTTCATGGATTTTTTTTCTGTCAGCCATGAACTGAAGGGTAGTTCCTGGTTCTCGAATTTAGATAGTAATGTCCTTCTTCATCGTAAGTTTTTCAGTACCTAACTCGAACTTTAACATTACATACGGATTTTTTCCCCCTTTTACTGGACTACTATATATATTCAAAAATATACCTTGAAATGCCAAGAACTTCGTATTAATGTGTAAAACGGAAATTCCTAGAGATTTCCCTAGACTATTATGTTGAAACAAAACAATTTAACCAAAATGAGATTGTTATATCTAATTTACATATATTTCCATTCCATTTTGCTAAATATGTGGCCGGTAGAATGGGTTCTAGTTCTTCTATTTTTCTTATTCCTTCTTGTCACTGGTCCCCCGCATTCTTTCCACTTTTTCTGTTGGCCAACAGGATCCACGAAATCGTGTTCCTGATAAACTTGTAAATGTTTATATTCGTGTTCTATCAAGCTATTATTGAACTTAAATCGGACGTTGCTTATAGTTGTTATAGCAAATTCTTGTGTTAGGTTTGTTGTAAACGTAAATATTTACTGGTACTTACTGGATTTATTTGAAAATATATATGTATAAATATATATCCGCCCTTTTCATCCCTCTTTTTTTTTTTAACGTGAGGAAATATAAATTAAAAATTTAGATATTAAATATTTAAAAGAGCTAGGTCATTTAAAAATAAAAAAATCTGGTTCAATTCTCATACTGGAAGGCGAAAATTTCTTCTTCTTTCTCTTCCTCCTTAGTACCTTTCAGCGTGGTGTGCCTCTGTCCAAGCAAACTAAGCCTCTCGATCCCGAGCCAGCATCTTCATGGCATCCCAGTTTTCCCCTCTTTTCTCTCCCACTCTGGAAATGTAGTCCTTCCATTGTATTCTGGGTCTCCCTGTTGGGCGTTTTCCTGTTGGTCTGGCCTCAAAATATTTTCTTGGATCCCTGTCATCACTCATGCGACAGAGATGTTCAAACCACCTGAGTAGTCTCTTTTCAATGGTATCCTTTATGGAGACAGTTACAACATCCTGCCTTGTCCTCTCATTTCGTATGAGATCCCTCCTAGTTCAGCCTGTCACCCTCCGTAAGTATCTCATTTCCATTGCCTTGAAGATGTGTAGTTTAACACCTCTACCTCCCTCTTCCCTATAACTGTGTTGCAGAGGTGGTAGTATATTGCATTGCCTTCTTTATCCTATTGGATATCTCTTGGTCTACCTTGCCATTCCTGCAGAGCACTGTTCCTAGGTAAGTGTACTCGTCCACCATTTTATTGGTTAACCTATGCAAAGTATTTCAACGTTTTCATTATTACCTGATCATGCCTATATGCATTATTTTGCTTTTTCTGACATTGATGGTCATTCCCTTTCTTTCCAGCTCAGCTTCCCATTCGGTTACATATTGTTTTAGGTTCTCTTTATTATTTGCTATAAGGACAATGTCATCCGCAAATACCATTATCTGGGCCAGTATTGTCTTCATGTCCCATTAGCCAATAGTAGTGCGGGCTGTCCTCCGTTTGCACATTTTCAGGATTTCATCCATATAAATGATGAACAGGAGGGGGTTCAAACTATCTCCTTTCTCAATTGCAAAGGTATCGACTCTCTTCCATTAATCCTTGCTATTCTCTTAGAATCGTGGTAGGTCGACTTTATAGCTTCTATCAATCCTTTGGGATGTTTTATTTTCAGAAAGAGCATTCTACAGTGCTTGTCTCTTTCCTCGTTCCCGCGGTTTATCAATGATAGTTCTGAGAGAAAATATATGATCCTGGGTCTGGCGTTGAGGCCTGGAAGCAGCCTGTTCCTCTTCTAAATCTTTCTCTACTAGCTCTCTCAGCTTCTTTTCTAATATAGAGGTATAGATCTTGTACATAACCTGGGATAGACAGGTAGGTCTATAGTTCTCACATTCGTTAGCATTGCCTTTTTTTGTGAATCGAGACAATTTAAAGAAAAAAAAAATTGATTATCCGGGTATAAGAAAATTCATATTTAAAGATTTTTTGAGATGGGAAAAACGAATATATAGTTTATTTCTACTGAGAATACAACGGTTTAAAAACAGATATCAAACCCTGGTATATGTGTTAAAGATCGGGTAGTTTCGGTTTCGGTTTTTTACAATTTTCCAGACTCAGAACTCAAGTCTTATTTTTCCTTTTTTCGCCTTTATTTATTCAACGAATCCTTTAATATTTTGTATTTGCTCATCCCTTATTATTGCTAACAATGAGAATTGATTGTTAATTTCAAATTAAGAAAATGAAAAGTACTTTAGAGGCAGATGTTTTGAAAATTTGGCATTTAAGCTCTGTTAGACTCTCTCAATGAGGATTAGACCTAATTGTTATAAATGAACTTTTGATTTTACACTGATGTACCAAGTTTAATTAAAATCGTTCGAGACATTACTCTTTAGGTAGCCATTTGAAAAAAATCATGAGCGTGTTTTTTTTTTTATTATTAATATAAGGCAATCCACAGTGAAGGTAATGTTTGCCTATGCATATTGACTGACCTCTCGGGAACATCATCATATCTATACTAGAAAATATAAACTGATTTCATAGAAATAGTCAATATTAAGAAACATACAAAAATAAAATAAAATTGAGAGAGAAAAGAAGAACGGTAATTGACTTAAATTGTTGTGACAAAGATGTAATTAAATCAAATTAGTTATATATATTCGTACATATCTGTTTTCTTAAGGTAATCCAATATTTTCGGAATCGGATTGAGGCTCCAAGAGGATTATAAAGCTGTAGTGTACATTTATAACTTTCAATTTCCTCGAGTCTGAACTCATCAATTATTTCTTGGATTTGGGAAATGCAGCTTGAAACATCGTTATCTTAGAATTCATCAGCTCACTGAAGACAGCCAGGAAAGTGTATTTAAGCTATTGGTTTCCAAACTGTGTTTGAAGACAATTAGCTTATTACAAAACCCATTGATGATACCAGCCAAATCCGATGTCGTTTGGTTTTTTTTTTTAATTGTAGGCTCGAGTTCAAAACAGCAACATGATTTTTGAAGTCTGTTAAAAAAACTAATTGAACTAAAAATTGTGGATCTTCTCAAGTTCAGTGGTCTCATAGATAGATGTTATCACGCTCTTGAGTAAGCAATTTCTTGAACTAAGGAGCATTGGTTGCAAAGCTATCAAATTTCATAATATTATCCCCAAGAATTCTAATATTTTGGAAACAATTGTTTTATCTAAAAAATGTTTATTGAATAGAAGATTATCCGTTATGTAAACAATAGTTTTATCGAGTTTCACTCTTTATCTGTCAAGTTAATTTCCTTTAATCTTATCAGGAGGAAAGACAAATGAAGCCTATTCTTGAAATAGTTTATATCTCAGACTGCTTAAATATTGTATTAATGAATAAAAAAAAAAAAAAGGTGATTTTCTTCTTTCTAGTAGCTATTTTAAAATCTTTCTCACAAGGGTATATTTTAATTCAACTGTAACTATTTAAAATAACACTCTTTTGGAATTATCTTTTTACAACAAGTTTCGAACCTTAATGCAAATTTTCCAGTTGTTTCCATCCTAGTAAATAAATAATTGATCAGATAATATTAATTTGGAAAATATTGTCTATAATTAATTTTATAAATATGAATTATTTAATAATATTTTTTAAACTTTATTAAAAATTTATCTAAGCCTTTATTATTATTATTATTTCAATTAAATCCTGTTTCTTGTTTCTTATTTACTTATAAAATTAACTCCAAATATCTGTTCTTAAAATATTTTTTTCCTCAAATATTCTTGTATAAATAAAGTTACAATTCTTATTTTATTACTTTAATAACTACATTTTATTTGTATACTTGTATTTGTATTTTTTATATTTTTAACTACATTCATCCATACTTAAATATCAAATATTAATTATTTTAAAACAAAAATTAACTTTGCCGTCTTTCTTTTTTTTTTATAAACTCATCCTAAAATAAAATAAGATAATAATAATAAATAAATAAATGAACAAAACGTAGATAAAAATAAATAAATTCTCTCTCTAGATGTATTTAAACAGAAGAATAAAGAAAATTAACATAATTAAACTATGTACTTGAAAAAAATCATTAAAATAAAAAATCATTAAAATTAAATAGTTTTTAATTTTTATTTTATTTATGATACCTGCATACTGTTATCCACTATTTTTCAAATATATTTTTTATTACTAGTTTCGTAATATATATATTGATTCTAAATTTTTTTCTAGTAAGTTATTGTATTCTACTTTGTCTAAAATTTTTATCTCGTTAAAATAAATTTCTTAACAATCGGATTTTAATAATCGTATGCTTAGCAAGCTGTAGTTGTATTTATGATTTTCATAAGTTTTGATGTATTGTAATTATTAATGATATAAATTTAAGATTTGCAAATGTGAATTTGGAATGGATAGTTATGGATACTTGTTTTGTTTTCTTAAAATGTGGAGGAGCTGTAAGATCCCAATCAGTGAGGTTTGCCTGTTCCTATACGGATATCATCAAATTCTTCTCGTAACTTGTTCATTGTTGTTTTATTTATACAGTTTATTTTAATTGTTTATTTGAATTATGATGAGTTTAGATTTTGTATAAATTAAATTTTGAATTAAAATATTAATATTTATAATCTGGTGTTTATATATTAACTAACGCTTAATTTTCCTGCAGTAATCTAATACATAAAAATCAATATTATTTTCTTTGTACTTTATGCACTGCCATACCTTTCATCCGATTGTGATTTGATTTTTTTTTTCTAAATGTTCAGGATTTTTCTGGAAGGATTAGATGCTGGCCCAATTTTTTGGTAAATTAGTGAGGCTATTCAACAAAATTGAGCATTTTTGGCCGTAGCTCAACAAGTATACATTTTTGCAATGTCAATTATATGCTAATAGATTTGACTCTTTCTGGAGAATAAGAACAAAATATTAATGATTCTATTAAATGATCTTTTATTCACTTAAACTTATGAAAAAACATAATGAATATTTCAGTACAGTATGGTGAATATATTCTTTTTAGATAAAAACAAATCATATTTGTTTTAAGGGTTTTTTTTTTTCAAGAAATTTAAAATTAAATTTTTTCACCTTGATTTATTTAGAGAACTTTTTTTTATTCCGGTGACTATTGTTTATATAATCGTTGATAACTCCTCTACATTTCATCCAATTCCTGCGGTAATAGAACCATTGGAAAGATGAATGTATCTTCTTTTAACCTGTATTAACATCATTTACGCTTATGCTCGCAGAAGGAAGAAATATTAGTTTCAAATAAAGAAAAACGTTTTATTTTATAACTCCAGTGCAGTTTACAGAGACTGCCAAATTGGTGCAGATTGGTTGAGTCGTGTTATTGATAATTCTATTTTTTCAAAAGTAATCAAGAGCGAAAATTTTAGGCCAAAAAATTATATTTTCTAATCTTTTCAAAAAGTTGTATTTAAGGGATTCTTGATGTGCTAAAAACGAATATAAACATTCACTCCTAACAAATTGTTTACCACACTTTGATAGTTTAGTCATTCTGAACTGCCTCAATATAGTACTAATAACACAGTGAGAGTTAATATATAAAAACTATTCATATTTTATATAGTATGTATATGGTAATATCATAGCTAATCAAATTGGCTGAAAGAATAAGAAAAACATCGAGTGTTTGTCATGAATGAAAAAAAAAAAAATGTTTATCTTTTTTAGCCCTGACGAAGCCGTGCAACTTGGGGCGAAACGTTGGCTCAATAAAAATAGTATAATTATTTACTATTTGAGTTTTTTTGACCGCACCCGGACCATATTCCATTCCAGAAAAAAATCATTTAAATCGGACCAGTAATAACTATTAGACATTGAAGTTAGCTGTTACCATTTATGTTACTATATTTACCGTCTTTTCACTTCATCTATATATTAATTGACATCAAAGTTTTAATGGTTTTCAATTAATATATATACATCTTCAAATTTAGCAATAGTGATGCATTGCGGGTTTGCTAGTAAATTTATAAAATTTGACAAATTCGAAAATTGTATTATGTAAAATCCCCTCTCCCTCCCAATTCTTCCTTGCTATGCCGCTGCCTTTATCTTGAAATAAAAAATAATGTTGTCTATAAAGTATATTACTTTGATGTCTAAATATTAAGATTTATTCCGTATGTAATTGGAATCTAAAATGCGTGGGGTTATTGAGTACTTCCTGTCGTTTATTTGAATACTCCTTTGATGGAGGTTGTTCATGTTCTTGGAGCGGTCCGACATAAGTTTTAATTCCAGTACAACAACTGTAGCCAACACACTCATTTATAATTCCATTTAATTTATTCCAAAACGCTGCCGATAATGCCGTGAGAAATTCGAGAAGATATACCTACTTTACCGATAAATCATGAAAAAAAAATAAAAAGTATTAAAAGGAGATCCGGTTTGTTACAGTTTGTCAACCTTTCAACGGCTAACAAACTGTCGTTAATATCTTAGAGCCCGAATCCGAGAGTAATATTTCACTGTAAGTATTCAAACTCGCAGATATTTTTTTTTCTTTCTTTCTCTTTTTTATTGCTAGAGCTTAAAACATTATTAATGTGATTTACACCATCCCTCGCAGCCAATTTCGCCTACACAATCGATGCTGTAGGAATTTGTAATATATCGATTTATCATTAGGCGCTAGATGATTGAGGGTTCAATTTGGCTCTTAACGGCCGATAAGTTTTTTTTGGAGTGGCGACTATTAGAAGAACATTCTAGATTCCCCTCTAATCACCAATAATCGGCGCATTAGTTTTATTTATTTTATGATTTTTGTATAGAAGAACTAATATTTCCCTTCGCCGCCTCAACATAATATCATATTTAACAGACATTAATAGAATAAATATCCTGGATTTTTTCTTTGATTTGATATTAAAATACTATTTAAATATTACAACACTTACTGGACAAATGGTCTAAACTTCCTACTTATTACAAATACTCATTTATATGACTATAATAAGACCTATTCGGACTTACGGAGTTGAGCTTCGGGGCTCCTCTAAACTATCGAATTCCTTACAATTCAAAATCCTTAATGCTCCTTTCTTTGTAACAAATCAAGCCATCTATCTTAATGTGTTGCCAATCTTGCTACAACCAGGGACCAATCCTACCATGATAAACTTCCTGACCACCCAAACCTACTTGTTCTTAACCTTGCTTCTCTTTTATGAGCTTATATCCTCCTTGGGGTCTCAAAAGAAGATGCCCTCGGTATCTTTTCCTATTGAAATGTTATTAGAGTGCTATCAGTGGGTAGATTCTCCACATGCCTATAATACCATTGTACATCAAATTCACTTTTGAGTACATTGCATACTTTTTAATAAAGTTGTAAATAACAATAAATAAATTAAAAAATATTATTTAGACTTCTAAAATTAGAAATATTAATTTATTTAAAACAACTTTTATTAGGTTTATTTAGACTTCAATAACTGTACATGTGATATAAAATTACTCATAAAAATATATGTAATTGAAGAATACTGGAAAAATCCAGGTATCTCACATTTTCCTGAATGTTCAAGTTAACCACTTTAACCTTGGGGTGTTTTAGTATTCTTTAGGAGTCCCAATTTTGAGGCCTTGGATCAATAAGTGTTTTTAATTATTGACTTTACATATCGTTGGTTAAGATGGAAGAAAAAAATGACAAATTATACAATTAGTACATAGGAATTTGAGTGAATGGAATAGGTACGAATGACTTACGACTTTTTTTTTTTAAATATTTATTTATTGCTATTTACAACTGTACATTATAATACATTTAGTAAATCTGATCTAAGTTAAATTGGATTGTTACAGGCGTGTTGAGGAACTACCCATTGGTAGCACTCTAATGACATTTTACATTAGCTGGTCTCGTGGCCATCTTCTTTTCAGGCGCCTCGAAGGATTGTCAGGTATGGAAGAGGATGCAAGATTAGAAACTAGGGGGTTTGAGTGGTTGGAGAGTTTATAATGGAAGACGTGATATCTGGTTCGGGCTAGATCGGTTACATTAAGATCTTTGTGTATGATTTTATATGTGACAAAGTAAGGAGCATTGAGGATATTACGAAGGATTTTGGTTTGTAAGGATTGAATACGAGAGGAATTCGAAGGTTCAGTGGAGCTCCAAAGCTCAACTCCATATGTCCAGATTGGCCTTATTACTCGTACGACTTTGAAAAGAAAATATAGGAGGGCCTAAAATTAACCATGAAAATATTTGCATTTTAAAAATTAAGAATTTCAAATTGAGGTAATTTCTTTGATAATGACAGTGTTTTCATTTTATATTAAAACAACAAATAATTCCACTAAAATTCTAAAAAATAGTTCAGACTCCCCGGTATTAGAGGGCGTAGATTTCTCAAACTCCCCAAGGGCGCAGAAGTGCCTTGCTATGGCTCTGGTTGGCCGAGTCATGTGGCGTAAGACTGGACTCTTCTAAATCTGAAAGTATTAATAAAGATAAATCGCTTTTGGTCAATGTCATGCTCCATTCAGCTGAATAACTGGCAATTAAGGAGAGGAAAGGTTTCTTGTCGATAGAGATGGATTGTCAAGGCGAACGCCGGTACCAAAACAATACACAGCTTTGTAAGTATGAGTTTAAAATACTTTGAACGTACAATGAGGATGGAAGAGGTAATTTTCACAAACGAATTAAGGTATAGAGTTCGGAAACAAAAGCAAAAATTCTGGTGCACATATCACATTACAAAATTGCAAACAAGAAATTTTTGTTTTAATATAAAAGTTCGTTTTTTAGAGTTTCTTATTACTAAACTTCATGTATGAAACATGCCTTCACCTTAATGCCAGGGACACTTCACTTTTGGTTGGCTGATTGGGTTTGAGTGGACTGTATAATTGAAAAATGGAACATGATTGAATGAAAAATAAAATTCTATTGTTTAAGTTACAAGTGGTGTAGTGGGTGGCCAAAAGAAAACATTTATGATTAGATGGTTAGTAAATTTAGAATGGCTGGGCTATGGAATTGTAGATAATGAGGTGGTTGATGATGATTACTATGTGGTGGTGAATGTTAATTATTGCCATGTGGACTTACTTCATTCTTCCCTCCGCATTTCTATGTCTCTCTACCCTTTGCTGCTGGGGACTACTCCAGTAAATCTACTCCCTCATGGTAGATATTACTGATGAGTAAACAAAAAGAAAGGATGGACGCTTCTCTGGCTGAAGAAAAGATGGCTATCTCTCATTAGTCTGGGTTGCTTCTCACCACAGAGAGTGCTGGAGGAGGTTAGTTTTGACTGTTGGCAACAGGGGCGCTAGTATATCCTGTAGGCTATTATATGCTATAATGCATTATGGTGGCCCCTTCAATTCAACCTTTCGGTTGCCGTAGGTTACTCGAAACACTTCATATTTACAAACCTTCTTCTTTTTTTTTTTTTTTTTCTACCCACTACCCACATTTGGCCACTTCTGACATACGAGAGGATTATGACCTAGTTAACCAAACTAATGTAACCAGAGTGAGAATGTCGAGTTTTCACTCCTTGAGACCGCAACAAAATAAATAATCCGCCCAGACTGGAATCCAAGCGTCGCTCAGTGGCGGAAAGTGTGAAAAACCTTCTGAAATGAAATTTGTCTAATGATGTTAATGAGAGTGGTTCCTTATACTCAAATACCTATCAACGAATTTACCGCAATTGGTTCTCCCATCAAACAATCTGTGAGCCGTAGACCTAATCTTACAGATGGTATCTCGAATCGAGAAAATGTGTTTTTTTATTGTTTGCTGTTATTTGGTTTTAAAGAATCCAACAAAAAATATTTCGGAAAAGTCAATAGCACGAAAGTCAGTGTACAAATTCTAGTTTTTCAGAAGTAAATTTGTTTCTTGAAATATTTTTTCTCAATTTCTCCGGCCATTTCCGAAAAAAAAATTTATTTTTTTCTATTTTTTGATAAACCAGAATTGATCTATGCGATGATGAGACTATTTCCCCATAAAACTTTACGCATTGGAGTAACTTGTGTAAGTTTCATTGACGTGCAAAGACCTATGGTGTCAGAGGCCTTCTTGGAAGGTGTAACCAAAATAAAGTGATAATAATAATCATTTTAACTACTATGAATCAGATTAGCATTTTATTTATAAGAAATATTTTTTATTTATAAGAAATGGATCCCAAACTCTCCAATCCCACAGCACTCGAAGAATGGTGTCTAATTGGAGGATTAAAATAAATCCCAACAAAGCTCTACAAATCACCTTTACCCTTCGTCGTAAACCTACCGACTGCTCTACATTATCCTTTAATAATGTAACTCTTACCCCTGTCGGACAGATCCGCTACCTTGGGCTGCAACTGGACAACGTCTAACCTGGACTGAAATGTCAGGAAACTGCACGTCTATTCCGACGATTACAGTAGTTACGAGACAAACGGTCTAAACTTCCAATCCATTACCAAAGCTGATCTACATATTTATAATAAGGCCTATATGGACATACGGAGTTGAGCTTTTGGGCTGCACTGAACCTTCGAATTCCTCTCATATCCAAGCCTTACAATTTGAAATCTTTCCTAAAATCCTCAATGCTCCTTACTTTGTCACAAATAAAATAATACATAAGGACCTTAATCTTCCATATGTTACATATCTGGTCTGAACTAGATATCATTCCTTACATTATAAGCTTCCTAACCATCCAAACCCACTAGTTTCTAACTTCTCGAGTGCTACAAATGGGTAGTTTCTCTACAAGCCTGTATCACTCCATTTTTATTTTACATCAAATTTACTTAATGCGTTTGTATGTAAATGCAATTGTAAATAGCAATAAATGAAAAATATATAATAAAAAAATGATAATAATTGTGAAAAAATTAAAATCTATATTTTTACAGCTGAAAATATTATCAACATTTAGAAGAAAAAAAATGTTATAATGAATTCCATTGAATTCGGCACCCAGAAGAAGATAGGAATTCATGAGAATTACACATGGTTTAACAAATTTAGGGGTTTCCCACCACTGTACACCACTGCAAAATCAAAGTTGCCAAGGTGACGTTTCAACACACTATGGTTTGTTGCATGTCAAAAGGAAAGTGTTTATTAAATTTGAGAAATTCATTGACAGTTGTTTTATATAACCTTCCCTATCCCTCCCAATCAAACGAAGAGGCTCTATCCAAAAATTCGCCACGAGTCTCATTACTTCTTGTTAGGAAGATGTTTATTTAGTTATTTTTGCCATTGCGAATATATAAAAAAAAAATGTTAAAATGCAAGAAAATAAAAAAAATATACAAAAAATTGCTAATACGTTACTTTGGTTTTGTACCGACGATATATTTGCAAATCCACTGGTCTATCCCAAGAATCTATTTGAAGATACGTCAAAAATAATTTCATCAGTTCAATTAAGTTCTACAAAACGTCATATTGGAAATTTATTTACTTTTAGGATATATATGACCCTAGAATTGTCTAAATATGTCCTTGATCTTCCAGACTATTGTTTAAAAATCTTAGCAGGGTATAAGAGATTTTATGAGCCTGTTGTCACATTCTTGTCTGGTGTCCTACATATGGAATGTTTCTACCAGTTGTTTCCAGTCTGGAAGTGTTTACCACTCCAGTTGTTTAGGTTCTTGAAAGGGGAAATAACCGGGTCTGAAATATGTCTTCAAGCCGGTGTTTTTGTGTAACAAATCGTGTTTATCTTTTACATCCGTTCACCGCCAAAGTTTTCACAGTTCCCATTCCTGTTTATTCCGGGTACGAAAATGATACGTGGTATTTTGCAATCGTACAACGGAACTTAAAACTCCAACGTTTTTAAAATTTATTTATCAGTTTTTTAAACTTATTTAGAAAACCGCCAGATTTTTCCATAATTAAATGAACCCACTTATGAGGCTCATTGGTCCCCTGAATTACATCCGAACCAACAAGATTGACTCTCGACAACAGTAACAGAATAAATAATAATCTGTCTCAGCTGGATTCGAACTCGGGTCTTGATTTTGTTGGGGTTAATGAATTTCGATTACCTGGACTGGTTTACTATATTGTTAGAAATGCGATTTTCATATTATCAATGTTATTAATAGCTGATAAGTCAATTAATTTTTTTAATATAAATCTATTTTGTTAAATTCATGTGCATGATGTTGTCTCATTTTTTTTTCTCAAATTTTGAAATTAATGAAGTGAATTAATTATAATACAAATTTAGTGATTTCATTAGAGTTAAATTACGTTGTTTTATAAATATGTTGTTAGTCAAAACTAATTTTTTAATTGTTAAATGTGAATTGTAGATTATTGCTGGTTGAAGATGGGGTGGTATAACACGAAACGTCAATCGTTAAAAATATTTTTTAAGAGGAAAAGAGTTGAATTTTTCCTTGAGATAATATAAATACTTTTATTTATTTTTTTTCTGAATTTACAATTCATGACTAGAATAGTTTTTTTAAGGTCATTGGTGGCCATAATACTTTGCGTATGAACTATGGTGTGAATTTAAATAAAGCGAAACCTTGAGTAGTAGTTGAGAACAACGTTGTCACTAGAACTCATTTTTTTTTCCTCATGAA
The DNA here is from genome assembly GCF_000696795.3 of Halyomorpha halys. Taxonomy (NCBI): domain Eukaryota; kingdom Metazoa; phylum Arthropoda; class Insecta; order Hemiptera; family Pentatomidae; genus Halyomorpha; species Halyomorpha halys. The sequence continues at coordinate 120,701 of NW_027107850.1, read as the reverse complement.
TATTAAGCTGTTATTAAGTAAACTGTAAAGATAGGATGATATCGATCATCAAGTTATCCTGGAAGGAGAGAGGTGATGTTACGACACTAGGACCTCATTAAATCTCGTAAAGTGCAGCGATGCAAACAGGTTCTGGAAGTGAGTGCATCAGGTGCATTCACACCGCCGGAACAGAACTAGCTGGCTGCATCGCCTCTCTGTTGGACCAGCCGTTTCGCTTCTTTCTGGGATATTATTCTCCTCATCATTCCCATCACGTCCTTAGGAGCTTCTTATAAAATTGCCTCTTTAAGGCCGCTGTTTAATGCTATAGTGTCCTTGTCTTGTCCAAGAAGTCAAGTGCCTTTGCGGACCGAATTCTTTGTTTATTTAACCAAAGAAATTCTTCGTCTGGTTAAAACGAATCTACTCCTCAAAATCTTCTGCATTGTCCAAATACGTATCGGCTGTCAGGAAACGCTTGGCGGCGAAGTTAAATTGAAAATGATGCTCCAGAAATTTAGTTAAACTGATCTTTAACTAGAAAACAGGACCAAAGCCGCATAAAGCTTCAGCACCTATACATTAAACTTCACAGCGCACAAGAGCTGTATTTAGTTTTCGAGCCATTTCTGTAATATGAAAGGTCTTTATGTGCTCTAGTAAGTTATGAAATATAATTTCATATAACTATCCTTCAATGTTATGGTTCGCTGCTTGAAGTTAGGAACTGCCAAACCTAATTATACTAGCAATAAAAAAAAATAAAAAAAATAGTTATATTTACAATACAAGATACCTTTTGATTTTTATTTATTCATGAGGCTTTTTTATATTTTTATTATTTTTTCTTATGACCTTCCTGGTCATTTCTGAAATACAGAGGGCTACCTAGAGGGCAACAACCTATTTTAACTATAGTGGGGGGTCAAGTTTTCATTCTCAGTCGACCCTGTAGTTATGTTCGAGCTGGGGCCGCTGCAGTTCCGAGGTTGCATAGACGCCTCAACACACTCAGCTACAGACGGCCCCGAATTCTAATTAGTTATTATTATCGTCTTTCCATTTTATTTATTTCTGTAATATTGTGGGGCGGTTCGTGGAGGACCGCTAGATCACACCGCTGGAAATTTTAGGCTCTGTGAAAGTTTCTTTATACACATTTTTACATTATACACATTGTACTTTATACACATTTTACATTTTTGTTAAATACGTTATTACTGTTTATCCTTTGTAATTCAAACAAGTGTATATCAGTTGATTATTTTTATACTCATTTGTTAACCTCCTAAAAAAATGTGAACACCTGTTCTACGGGCACTGGCATAGCCTACTCTCCTTCAAAGAAAAAGTGAAGCCTGTAAGGCTACGTCCACGAAAGGTAGGTTAACGTTGATGTTGATAGGAATGTCCGCCATTGTAATCTAAAGTGAAACAGATGGCAGACTGTGATTGCCTCGTACTCTTCCGACGCCCCTGTGAGGCGCAGAAGGCCTTTTTGGCTTCACTTTTTCTGCCAGTATACCTCCATCCATTATAAACCTTTCTCCTAGCTGTTCAACGTAATTCAATTATTATCTTGATTTATTTGTTTTAATTTATAAAAATTAATTAAGATTTTTATTTTGTGTTGCTTTATTAAAAACTTATTGAAAAAATCATTTTGTGTTTCTGCCACTTTTGTGTTAATTGAGAGTTAGATTGTGGCGTTTATGGCCAAAATTTCTTTATTTTTATTCTTTTCAGATTTCTCTGATAATATTTATTTTCCGGAAGAGAATTCAAAGGAATGTGGATGGTATTGTGTTATTTGTTAACATTTTTTTCGCACAATCCTACCTGTATCAAGGACTGCTTTTTGAACAATTTTCAAATTCTGTAGGTCAAGCCCAAGATTCGTATTTTCAATATGAGGTCAAGAAAAAAATAACAAAATATCTCGGGTCGCCCATACCTCAGTGGTTAAGACACAGTATTTACCAATTTGATGTCTATTGGCGGTGCCGGTTCGAATCCGGCCTGGGACGTTGACTTTTTTCATTGAGTGGCGGTCCCACAAAATGAAGAACTTTGACCCCCAACCACGGTTAGGCAGTATAGGACTCCAATGGGAGTCTTGGCCGAAAAAGAAAAAAAATATATATCTGCACTATTACAATATTGGTTTAGATTGGTGATGTAAAAGGCAGTTAAATGGAAGGATTTAAACTAGGGAAGGGTTGGTACACGACGTATGTTAAAGGGAATGGAGTTCCAGTGACATCCAGCTCGGGTAAAAAATGATATCAAACACACAACAACATAAAAAAAACAAACATAAAAAACATAAAAAAATGATATCAGCAGTTCGGTGAGGTGGAGGGTAGATATCAGATAAACGGGGCCTGGTAGTACAATTAGAATTGCAGGTTTTCTGGGATATAGGAGGAGCACTGAGTACAAATTACTTGGAATTGAAAGAAAGCTAGGAAATACTGGTAACGGAAGGATGGATAGAGCCACTTCAGCTAGGCGTTATACTGGGTTATGTGCGTATCTTTGGTGATCCCGAAAATAAATCGTACTGCGCAATTCGTACGACGTTTAAGTTTAGATTCGAGATTATCCGAGAGTCCACTATATACCAGGCAGCCATAGTTATAATGGAGGAAACTAAGAGTTGACGAGTTTTACGTGGAAGGAGATAACGGATTCTATTGAATCGCTTTAGAGTAGCTACGGGAAATTTAGGCAATGTGTGGTTTCCAGGAGAAAGTTTGATCAAAAGTGGCACCAAGATTTTTTTACTGAAGTATGGGATGAGATAGGAGTATTGTTTTGGATTAGGTTATTGAGGAATGGGTTCATGGTACCCCCGGAGAACTAACTTCAGTTGTATATAATAGATGCCCCGACGCCACCTTCAATATAAATGCTCTCATCAACGCCTACGGACCCGGAGGGGCACAAGTGGCCGTTGCGTCAGTATCATGAATACCTTCCTTGTAATTTATTGTAACTCTTGGGACACGGGCGCCCGTCCTGACTGCATGTCATTGTTTATCTCCAACAGTCGCTCTTTGGACAGCCAAATCTATTTTTGTTTTTTTATTTCAAGATTGAGTCAGATTTATTTGAAGACTACTAACAAAAATAAATACGAGTAAAACAAATCTGTTGAAAATGTTACGTATTCAATAGATATAAAGTAGTTGTATCCCTAAAAAACAATTATGTGTTGTTAGGAGATGCAGGGAAACTTATCTTAACAGTTTCTATTATATTATGGCTACAACATGCAAGGTGTTATTAAGATAAAATATCAGATATTATTGATAGTAACATTTTAAAGTAAATAGCGACGGTCAGAATACTGATGGGATTAGTGAAGTTGGATACTTGCGATATTCTGTCGTATCAATGCGATATTTGTATCGATACTTTATATTTTAAAAAATGATGGGATTGATACTGCCTTTCTGTAATATTTCATTTTTAATTATTTTTTCCCTATCTTTGTTAACAATTAGTACAAGTGAAGTAGAACATCTTCCGTTCTATTGTGTTGAAAGGTGTATCGATTCCGTAATACTTATATAATAGTATCCCATGTGATATTATTAAATATCGATACTTTAGTTAAAGTATCGTAGCGAAAGTATTGATACTTTAGTTATATCGCAACATCCCTAAAATGGAATATTGATATCGCCTAAATATCAATTTTGCTTATTTTTATTTTATACATTTAAAAAATTACATCCATGATTCGACCGGATGAATCGGTCGGTGCTAAAATAAAACATAAAAATGATTAACATAACTGAAAAGTAATTATTACAATTTTTAAGCTAGATAAGTACAATATGAATTGATCTGAAGTGAGACAACTAATAATTCAATTAACAACTACTAAAATGAAAATAAAGATGAAATAAAATAAAAAATAACTGAAAGGACTTTGAAGTGAATAACAAATCTGCAAATTTAAAATTAGTAAATTGATATAATACTAAGAATAAAACAAGTTATAAAAATAATTTTACATATTATAATATCAAAAGTTTGGGTTTTAATAATATATTTTACGGAATATCGATATTTTATTCTCGAATTATTGGTTATGCATTTTCAAAAGGATTAATTAACTTCTTTTGTCCTAATTTAGAAGGAAATCCACGAATATTTTATATAGATGAACAAAGCATCAAATGTTTTCAGTTAACATCTTTATTGTAATCGTACTCCTTAGAATATGCAAATAATTTTAACTAAAAAAGTTCAATATATAATAAAAAATAGTTCAGTAGAAAGTTCAATAGGACATTTTAGATAAATTACTAAAATTAATTATAATTTAAAGATACCCAAAATATTGATTTATATAACATATTTGATAATTAGTCAGAAAATTATATATTTATAATTTTTTCAATTTTATAAAAAATAATCCATATTTTAGAATATTAAGATTAATTTAAAGGTATATATTTTGCATTCGATATCCCATCTTAATTAAAGGAATCTGCAATCTGAGTGCATTGCTAATATGCACTATTATAGATTACATCATATTACAATAACTAAAGTGTATTTGCGCCGGCAGAAACGCATCTGTCGCCCTATGCGTCTAGCATTAGCAGTAAGTTCTGCTATCAACAACTGTTCCAACAGGAAGTAGTTAAGTAGACCATGGAATTCGCTTAAAAAGAAAGTAAAAATAGGCAGAGAGAGATTTCTTATCGGGCAAAGCTTCTAGGCTTTGAAATGTTACTAACAGTCTCGCCTTTCTAATGCCCCTTCAACACTTGAAGGAATAGAAGCAGGTAATTCTTCAGCTGTCTTCGTAATGAAGTGAATTCCTTTGCGTCTTTGATATTTTGATTCTCGTATACGTCACTGTTAGTAGCAGCAATCATGTACTCTTTATCCACTTAAAAAAATATTTTAAAAATTTAGGTATTGTTTAATATACTAAGGAATCGACTTGATTCACATCCACTTTTTTTCTAGTGATTTGAAATAGAACTTTGTAAATCTTTGTTATGGAGAATGAAGTTCATTTTGGTAATCATGGAGACTTTGTAACCTTCTCCAGTTCTTCTGCAGTGAGCTTATCTTTGAAATTTCCAATGAAAAGAGATATAAATGAGGCGTCAATACTATGACGGAAATTTGAATCTCCTTGGCTGGCCGAAGTGATTCTAATTCTGAAAATAGATTTTGTTCTTTACGTTTGTTCGATTTTCGCACAAATCGTCGAAAACCTAAAAAGAGAAAGTGTGTCTTTTGGCTATTTACTTTAGATTATCTATGAACATACATCTTCCCTAAAAATAATCTAATTAAAAGCTTTTTAATGACAGTGGCATTGAATGAGATTTGTAGCCGAGGGAGTTGAGGCGCCACTTTAGTGACCTTGTGACTGTAGCGGCGCCGGTTCCAATCCTGTCTGAGGGGGGTTGACTTTTATTTCGTGATAGCTCAACGGAAAGAAAACATTAAAAATGAAACCTACTGCTCTAGTTACAATAGGTTGGTCACATGTAGATAACCTCCCTCTCCCCGTATGTCAGAAATGAAAAAGGAGCATTTTCGGTGATATAGATTCAGAGTAAAATACATTTGAAAAGGTAGATAAGTTTAAGCATTTAGGTTCTATAGTAACTAGTAAAAACGAAATTGATATGGAAATAAGTGCGGGAAGTGTTTCTTATTTTTCAATTTGGAAATTGTTTATCTCGCGCATTCTGTCTAAAAACTTAAAAGTAAGAATTTACAAAACTATCATCCTTTCACACTGTCACACTAGGATCCTATCATCCTTTGCGTACGCGAAACGTGACCTCTTACACTAAGTGAAGAACAGGTTCTTTTTTGAAAAACCAACGCTGCATTGAGAGAACTGCATGAGGTGAATATGATTCTGGTTATAGCATTGCGGCGAATAAGATGGGCGTGTAAAGGAACGGATCTAAAATGTTAACTCTGAACCGGCGGGCAAACGTCCGAGGGGTAGACCGAAACGTAGATGTGAGAATTGTGTTAAGACTGATTTAGTAAATTTGGGTCTGGAAGGGCGTCACTGGACAGATGTGTATAGAGAACGATTGGTTGTACCGGAATCGAACCTTCGGGTTTGTTATTATCATTACTCTTATAATTACTTGACAAGTTAAACTAGCCCTTTTATTTATATTACGAATGAAGAGACGGGTTGTTCACTGTTAGATTTCTGTTGGCTCCTTGGTTCATCGATTTTGATCTGAAATCTAGAGCATGTATCGAGAGCAAAGGAGCAGAGCTATTTCTGTCTGTTTATCTCCAGTTCTGTTATCGTCCGGCTGGAAGCCGAGATACGGACCACAGCGGCAATCTGCTTCCTCACGCGGCTAATTTCATGGAGGCTCTCTTCTTTCATAGGGTAGTGTCAATTTTAGGTATATGTATTGAGCACTTTATACTTATGTCAGTATTCCTAAATTATGCATTATAATTGCAGTTATTTAGAGTGTAATGTAGTTTTTTAGGGTGTATCTTTGATGCCAGTTTGGGTTTCAGGACTTTTAGTGGTCATCTAAATAAATACAAGGGTGAGTATCTAAAGATAAATATTGTGAGTATGTACATAACAGAATTTATTTTCACCCTTCCAGGATATTCCGGGCAAGAACAAAAAAAGTAACCCTTAAGCTTAAAATTGCCATGTGGCATATTAGTAGTAAGTATCTTATCGTAAGTAGAAATTTTGCTATTTAAAAAATCTGTCACCAAAACATATTTACGATAAATAAATGACACTACATATATCATATTAAAAAAAGAAGAAAAAGAAATGTGAAAAAATATGAAACAGGGAGGATGCTATGCTATACTATACTTTAGGGTTTGTCGGTTTTAAAAACCGGTTTTTTGGAGAAAATTATGAAATTCGAAAACCGGTTTTTTAGTAGAAAATATAGGTTTTCAATGTATGAATAACACTTCGGTTGCAAGTGAGAGTGTATTTTCTATTTCGGGGAATTTTGTGAATAAACTAAGGACACGGCTAAATAGCAAATCGATAGACGTCCTCTGTTTTCTGAAATCATATTTCATTAAACAAAAAAATAAATAAAATATTTAAATTTGTATTAAAATTGGCCGGAATAGAAAATACTCGGTCCTTTGCTTAATTGTCTTTAAAACTACAATTGATTTTAATAAGTGTGTATGTATAAACATTATTTACTCTGGTCTTTCGGCTTTGATTATAATTTACATTATATAATACACAGTTATATATTTTCTAATTGTTTTTAATAAGTATCCATCTGTATCTAAAAACATTGTTTTTTAAAAAAATAATATGGTTATTATAAAACTATGAAAATGTATTGTTTTTATTTATTCGAACCCTTTGCTGAATAACTCGTTTCACTATTATAAAAATATTTACATCCTTATATGTGAAAATTATGCATAAACAACAGTCCTGGTCAACTATTATTTCTTTGTTCTACTAAATTGCATAAAAAAATTTTACTATCAATAAAATTTAACAGTAAATAATTTCAGTCAAAAACTGCTTTTAATCACTCATTTTCTGTTAAAATGTTTTGTTCGAATTACAGAATATTCAAGCAAACATTTTTTTTATAAAAATTCGAAACCGGTCAACACCGGTTTTCTAAAATGTCGGTTTTTGTATAAACCCTACTATACTTGTCAATATAAGCGGATTATTTTTTTGTTTAGTGGCGTAAATCACGAATGGTCATTAACGCCATTTATACCTTATTTAATTTTGGTTACATTTGTTTAATTGTATTTATTCATTATTATTTATTTATTTTTTGCCTGACTGATGTTATATTTGTGTCAGTAAACCTTTTGATTTTAAAAAATGAATACTAATTTTATTGTTTTATCATCGTCTTTTGAGAGTTTTGAAATATCCGGCTTTAATACTAAGCTATTCAGGCATGATGTAAAATATGGGCATTATTGGAAAATATGGCTAATTGTCAAATTGTTGTTGCAATACTGGCTAGTTCGGAGGTGTTTGTTTTTATATAAGATAGGTGTGGGTGAGCCTCGTGTGACTTATTATTAGCCGGTATCCTCTCTACGGCATTTGCAGCTGGAGGTACCCCAGGGCTTGACGTCCATTTCAATAATTTTCAGTTTATTCCTTGGGCTTTCATTCTACAAAGATTTATCTTTGAATTCCTTTTCGAATAGATTTTCTTTTTTTTTTTTTTTTTGTTATATTCATTTATGATTAAGGCTCCCGACGAATTTTTTAATTCTTTGTGTGAGGGAATTTCTTTAAATTTTCAACAACTTCCATGCCACGCATATCCCTTAAGTTAGTATATCCTATAAATCGTTCTGAAAACTGGGGCGAAACGTCGGAAAATAAATAGTTGTTAACTATTTTAGTTTTTTTACCCCAGCCCTGACAATCTTCTTCATTTTTGAATTTTAACGGTCAATTATAGATATATGGTTTCTAGTTGTTCGGACAGACTTTTTAGATTTATGAAAACAATATCTCAGGAATTAATAAACGTACAGATGTCTGCCAGCACTCATAAGCTAATTAAATGCGTTGTACGCATAACACATTACACATATCTTCGTAGGGGTTTTCATGATATTTACTAAAACAAATTGATTTGGACCAAATTTCATGAAAAAAATTCATATCCATATTCGAATATTGAATAAATAAAAATAAAAATTTTGTAATCCCCCTACCTATACTTGCCAGACTCCATTTTGACAAGTAATTATTTATAGTTTTCATTAAAGTAATAAAAAATTGGGGTGAAATAACACACTTTTCTTCACTCCGGTTCTTGTACTGCTTGTGATGCGTGGACCACAGCAGATTTTTTCCTTAGCGGGAAGTCACCGAGGCGTGGTCGCCACAATTCCTTCGCTCCTGTGAAAGTGTAGTAAAATATTTCGATTTTTCCATGTACACATCCTGTCAGAGGAAAACGACAGTTTCCCAGAGGTTTTTCATCAGGCGGCGGCGTGTAATCCCCAATGGCAAATTAACCGTTCCTTCCGCTTTCCCCCTATAGACCATCAGACCATAGGCGGTGAAGAAGCGGCCCCCCTAAGAACAATCCCTAATGACAGCCTTTGAAGGTCCCGTCGTGAGCTCTCCAAGAGGCTCCTTTGTTATTAAACCTTTCGGCCTGTTTGTTTTGGGCTCTTGAGGCCAGGAGGGCTTGTTATAAGTGGCAATTCCCCCTTATTTTCTCTTCATCGTACAACTCATGTATATTTTTAAATCTTCTTAGTTTCTTTTTTATTTTATTTACTTATTTATTCGCAACCTTTATCCTTCATTGTAGGATACACAGAATAATGGAATCTCGGTTAAAAATTTAACCTTTTTTAAAGAAGTCCGTTATTTTATTTTTTTTATGAGGCTCCTGCATCAAGAACCTCCTCTCAGAGGTTGTAAGAGATGTACTTGCTGCCAAGCTATAACTTACGTTAACTACTTTGAGACAGTAATTGAAATGATCTATGATTATTTTTATTAGTGGAGTGTTCGGAGTACCGATGTTCGGGTTACCGAGATTCAAATGTATTTTATAAACCAACCATTTTTTCAAAACATCAAGAAATCAACATTTAGTGAATTTATTGAGGCTAATTTCATGATGAATACTTATAATTATCAACTCCTTTATAGTAAATTAAACCTGCTATAATTTGAGTGCTAATTAACACCTGTACGTCTAATGATTCCTCAGATACATTATTCCCAATATAAATTTACTTACTACTGATTTTTCGTTATGAAATGTTGTTAGTATGCATCTGGGAAACTATTGAATCGATCACATATTTTAGCAAATTTGCTCTACTTTAAATGATGTAATAGGTTTTTATTATTAGTAATTTTCACGATATGGAGCTCTGAATGATATAATTTTTTTAACGTTTTGAAACAGTTGCCATTTTTAATTACCTCTATCTATAGTTGGTAGATTCATCAATTTTGACTAATAACGAATAAATAATTTTCATTAAAGTAATCAATGGTTGCTTTGAACAAATCAAACACGATAAAGTGTTAGGCATTTGGTTTGGCACATAAGTCAGACTGTTTTAAACCAATGACGTCCTGTCTCACAGCTAGGGCGTATCCAGTATCAAAACTAGGGGGGCAAGCATGATTAATTGGGGGGAGGGCAAGGCATAGTAAATCTGGCTGTGACATTTCAGCACGGAAAAGGGGAATAAAACCAAAATTTTAAGAAAGTTATATATAACTGTCGTAGTGGTTTATTAGTTACAATTAGTATTTAATTGAAAAAACATTTTTTTCTTGATTAAATTAATAAGTGTTTCCCCTTTTTGCCCCTCCCCGCTGGGTACGCCCATGCCCTACAGTATAGTTTTTAATAATACTCCAGTTACCTCTGTCGATCCGCTATCTGGGACTACATCTGGAGAAAGGACTATCCTGGAATCCTCATACAAGACTAAAAAGACAGGAAACTGCTCTTCGATTCCGACTATTGCAACACTTACCAGACGAATTGTCTAAACATACTATTAATAACAGGATACTCATTTATATGATTATAATATAAGTATAAGTCAAAATTGATAAGTCTGATAGGTAGGGGGAATAAAAAACTTTTTCAAAACGTTAAAAATAATTAATATTCTTTCGGAGCTCCATATCTTTAAAAATATCAAAACACTAGAACACCTAAGAGAGTATCATTGAAAGACGTTTTAGAAAATGTTCTAAAATATGAGCCCTAATAGAAGAGTTACTTAAGTTCAATAGTTTCCGAGATATAGCTAGAAAAATCAGTAGTTAGTGAATTTATTTTGAGAATTTTGTATCTCCAAAACCATTCTATATCTAAAAAAAATAATCTGTTAGCCCTCAAATTAAAGCTAATTAAATTCGATTCCGACTATTGCAACACTTACCAGACGAATTGTCTAAACATACGATTAATAACAGGATACTCATTTATATGATTATAATAAGGCCTATTTGTACTTATGGAGTTGAGCCTGGAGACTCCCTTAAAACCATCAAATTTCTCTCTTAACTAATTCTTACAATTCAAAATCCTCAATGTACTTTATTTTAACACAAATAAAACTATCAATAATGCTCCATATATTGCCGATTTTGCCAGACCAAACATCGGTCTTTCCATAATAAAGTCCCAAATCCACATATTTTTACCTTGCTTTCTCTTCGATTTCCGATAATCCTCCTAGGACCCCTTATGTCCTGATATGCCTTGAGACCTTATCTAGAAATGTTATTGTAGAGGACTACAATTGGTAGGAACCAACGGGTTGATTCTTCACAAGCCTGTATGATGCCATTGTAATATAACTCATATCACATATTATAGTAGGCGCCTATGATGATGAGCCATGATTCATTGAAAAATGTACCACTTAGATTAAGTCTAAAAGAACCATATTTTTTTAATATTTTCTATATGACCCTCTTCCTGATTATTTTGGACATACGGAGGGGTTATTTAGAGGCGACCAGGCTATTCTAACCATGATGGGGAGGGGGGGGTGATCAAATTTTTCATTTCGTGGGACCGCCACGATATCTAAAAAGTCCATTCCCCATACGGATTAAAACTGGCTCCACCCCAGGTCTCAGAATGCTAAGACCTGCGCCTCAACCACGTAAGCTAAAGAACCTTATTATATCCATAAATAATTTTGTTAAATTCCAGTCATAATCTTTTTAGAGGTAGCTCTTCGTTAGAATCGTTTATTCAATTTAGGTGCCAAGAGTTAAGAGATAACCCCATTTTTGGCAATTTTTCAGTTAGACCGAACTCCCATTAAAAAAAGTCTTCTCCTTGAGAATATTTAGTCGCCGAGGAAGTGGATACAAGAAGTATGGTAATAGTAGGGAGGTAGCTGGCAGAGACAGGTATTTATTATCCTATTGACGGGATCGCCTCCATTGTCTCCGAGTTGTCGCCCGGAGCCTCCTGTTCGGGACCACCTTGTGCTCTTGTGCTTATCGGGCTGTGCCGTTAGTTCTGGCTAGTTCAACTTCTCAGCTACTACTTCGGGAAAGGTTCAGCTATGTTCTCTTTGAAAGGCATTATATAGCATTAATTATATTAAAGAAAATCTATATTATATTATCTGTAGCCCATTAATCTAATTTATTAAAATAAATATTTATTTGTTGGTACTTTATGCGCTGCCATACCATTCATCCGATTGTGATGGGTCTTTTGACCTCGATTTATTCGGTTAAAACAAGTTATTATATAATTTGTGAAATCAGGTTTAGAAAAGCCCGTAATGCCAGAAACATCAATTCACAAAAGTGTCAGATACTATGTTTTACGATTGAATGCTTCATTATGGATGCAATTGAACGAAACAAGTTCCAGCGGAGGGAAATTAAATATAAAATTCAATTTCAAAATATTTCAATCTAAAACAAATTAAGAGAACTCCCATGGAAGACATCAACCCAAAGTTGTAGAGGGCACGAAGTAATTCTGACCAGACTACGGATTGGACATACTCGACTAACCCAAGAATACTTACTGTCAGGAAGATATATATCAACATGCAGGCACTTGATAGATACCGGATTACTATATCATTTGGCAACTTTGTTAAACAGTAATAGCCCTCTTATTCGGAAAATAGTTGATTATCTCAAGAAAACAAATATGAACCAATATATATTTATAAAACAAATTTGATTTATTTACATATTTATTACATCAATTAATGTCACAATCTTTTTTCTCAATTTTATTTTATTTAAAAAATATATTAAACTTAAGTCGACTTTATCACTTGTTGTTATATTAGCTATACTGAGGTTGGTTATATGGAGGTTACATTAGGGGTATTCATGATGTTTTGTTAAATGTAAAATGTTTTACCATGTTTAATGCATAAGAGCTCCTAGCGGATTTTCTGAGCAACTCGTTTTATAACCTCTCTATCCAAAACTTGTTATTGTTTAATTCTAAGTTTTGATTAAAGTAATTTATTACAACATGCCTAAAGTGAGTGAAAAGTGGAATTTGTGTGAAGGTTTGTCCACTGAGTGTCTTGTTGATCTTCTAACTTGTGAGGAAGAGAATCAAGATGAGCAAATTGACAACTGTCTTTACATTATTATTGTCATCCATTGCTTTATTAATTATAAAAACATATAACAATAATACCACAAACTACGAGCAAGAAACATAACATGGCAATAAACAAAATGGTGACTAGCTCAGCTGGTCTGTTGCGTGACGCCATTCTTCATTTAACAGACCTAGAACAGACTCTAGACCAAGTTATATGTTATATCGTTTAAACATGCTAAAAGAAGGAAATATTTCTCCATTTAACATGAGTTTTTTCCATTTAAAACGCTTTAACATGTTAAACTAAAGAACACGAATACCCCTATTGTAAAACGCGAAGCCCAGAAGTAAGTCCATATATCATGAAAGAGCACATGAATCCACATCTTTTCACGTGTAGCTAGCAACTTGGCGCTAGGTATTTATTTAAATCGGTTTGTAGAACAGAACTCTCTACCGCTACTTATAAAGATTTCGATAAGTTACCGTATGCTTATGAACCCCTAAGCAACCAGCTGAGGTTAATGACCACAGAGGAGAGAGATGGTTGGAAGCAGAGCCGTTATGCGGACTATCGATTTGCCTAAGATCGAATCGAGCGGACCGGATTTCACCTGACACATGTGACCCATGTGACCTTGGGAGCTCCGACCCACTTCTCCTTCAAGTAGGCCGGTCACTAGGCAGTCGATAGGAACCCATTTGTCTTAATAATGCTCTCTGTACAGGAGGTAGGAGTACATGCACCAACTGCTCTACTCTGAGAAATGTATAGGGGTATAAACTGCAATTGAATCCTAAATTAGTAGAACTCGCAACTATTAAGTAGAGCTTAAAATTTGTCTGAAATATGTACGGTTTGGCTTGTGATGTTTAATATACATAAAGGGTGTACAGTAAGCGTTAGGGTAACATAAAACACAACTTAAATCTTTGTTATTATTATAAAATCTAATTTCATTGATAAAAAATTTAATTTTAAGTGGATTGTATTCCGATGGAAACCAATTTAAATTTATAAGTTTACATCACTAGTATTTTTTACACCATTATTAGGTTACGCCATTATTATGGTTACACCATTATTTTTTTCATAAATTATTTAAACTTTGAAAACTTCACTTTATATTTTATAACTTTACTTCGCTCATGATCTCCACGACTTATCAAAGTTGTTTAACTAATGTACAGTGATTTAAAATATATAGTAAAAAAGTACCATGCTATGTATATATTTAAATTACGAATTATTTACTGTTTCTCATACCGCATATATTAATCGTCCTAACGAGATAAAATTCCATACAACACGTGTTGTCATAGACCACAGAGGTCAATAAATAAGCGAGTGAACCCTAATATAACGAATTTTTGTTCATATAAACCTCGATATAACAAACTTTTATCAATTCAAACCTCTATATTAACAACCCCAATGTAACGAATTTTCATCTTTTTAAAACTCAGTGTGCAGAATTTTTTTCCTTTTAAACGTCGATAAAATCAACTTTCATCCATCAAAAACTCGATATAACGTATTTTCAGCAATCTGAAACTCGGTGTAGTGAATTTCCAGTCATTCAAACCTTGATATAACAGATTTTCAGCCAGACAAAAACTATATAGTGCATTTGTATCCATTCAAACCTCGGTATAATGAATTTTAATGATTCAAACCTCGATATAATGAATTTTTATCCATTTAAACCTCGACATAACTTACCCCAATATAACGAATTTTCAGCTTTCCAATGCAGGACACCCTTTTTTATCTCTTTTATCCCTATAGTAATTTTTATTTAACCTAGATATAATTTATATCGAGCATAACGAATTTTCAGTCTTCCAATTTGGATACAACGTATTTTTATGTATTCAGCCCAGGATATAACCGACCTCAATATAACCAATCCCTAATTGTATTAATTTGTTTTTTAATACTTGAGATTCGTCGTTATACCGAGGTTTCAGTGTATATTTATATGAATACATATTAAAATATTTTCTAATAGCATCTATTCAGTTCGGATGACAAGTAACACATCGTAGTTATGATATAAGTATCATAAATCATAGGGCAAGGACTTACTGATCTGAAAATCACTAAATATCAAGTATTCCTGAGAGATGCCATATTAGCCGGAACATAGAACATTTCGTTTATTAATATCGATGAGAAAGATGTAATAAGCTAAAATAAATACAGATTGTCAGAAAAAGTGAATAAGGAAGGAAAAAGAGAGAAGTGATGTCTGGAAGTGGGTAGAAGAACAAATTGAAAGCAACAGAGAAACTTACTCTGACAAAAAAACTTGCAGAAACTCATTTTAACACATTTATATTCACTTTAAATAAATTTCATATAAATATAATGACTAAGCTTCCTAAATCTTAAAAATTATAAAATTTGTTTTCTTTTATAAATGCCTAGGTACGCTTGTATAAATATGAATATTTATTAGAAAGGTTATTCCTGAAATCCTTTGAACTACTTACAACTATTAAAAACTATTCTTTGGATCAAAACACATTTCACAATACCCAATACAAACATCGGTCTAGATGGTTTTCGAGAAGCATGTGTGATTAAAATGTTGACACCTTTATTGTACACAAGGAACACGTACAATTAGACAAAAAGGAGTAGTCTGGATATATATCATTAGATTCCATGGATCCATAACAATACTACGTCTGAAACAACAATTATTATAATAACGAGATATAAAAAAAGTACAACATTAACAAAAATTAAAAAAATTAATAGACAATCTCTTGACAACTAGATTTAACAACAATTTTAACAAGTAACACAGGAGAATAAAAAACTAAAAAAAAAACTTGAAATTTCTTAATCGCTAGGGACTTAAGAGATTAAAAAAACATAACCAAGACATAAAGACTTTATTATACTGAATCCGGTAGTATTAGATAACAATGAGGGGTGTTAGATGAGTGTGTTATTGTACCCTGTGGTTTATCCGGTGACTGCCCAGAACTATTGTGCCCGCGTGGTTCCTTTGTGGTGACAATGCTCCTCCATTACCCAGTCACCTACCTCTTGTTAAGTCATAGCTCCCTCTCTCTGCTATGTCACTGTAACTTGAGTCTTTAAATTATAGAATTATAAAATTATACCAACATTTTGATATCAGTTGTAGAACTGTAACTTAAATCATAGTTATTATTTTATTTAAACATAAGAAGATGGTCAGGGTGGCGGTCAAAAAAAGAACAAATAGTTTATAACTATTAATATGTCCGACGTTTCGCCCCACTTTGCAGGGCTTCATTAGGGCTAAAAAGATACAAAAAAACTGAGAATATTACAACAATAAGGTACAATGAGGTAAATTAAGCTCGGATAAATATTCTGTAAAAATAAAGTGATAAGAAATTACATATAAATAAAAGGAAGAAAGACATAAAATAGTATCAATATAAAATAAACTTGAATAAACAATGATACAAATAAAAAATAAGTAACAATGGTAAGAGTAAATTTTTTTTTTTTAAATACCTAAATTATACAGTTAAAAAAGTACAGGAGACGTACATAAAACAAAAACAATACGGGGGAAAAAAAAGTAGAGATTAAATAAACGTCTTGAAAGAATAAATATAAATAAAAAAAAATAATAATAGTTATAAACTATTTGTTATTTTTTTGACCGCAACCCTGATCATCTTTAAATTTTTACGGTCAACTATATATACATATATTTATTATTTTATTGTTTCATCTGGAATCAGTCTAATAAAGAAAACAAGTAGTTTTTTGTTATTCATTACGATCTCAACATTACAGCCTATAAAGCATTGCTCTGGAACATCGAGTTCAAACACGAGGCTCTCTAGAACCCTCTGGAGTCCGCAGACAGTGGCTAAGAGGTCATCGGAATGTTATTTACTAATAACTAGTTTTTTCAAATATTATAATAAATTAAATTTTAAAAAAATGTCCATGCTTGTGTTATTTCCATTTACCACATAAAATAATGTAGGTAGATCATGAAAAATTTTTGACTCTAAAATTAGTTTTTTCAAAGTTACATGTCATTGTCGTTTTTATAACTTCAATGGCCCATATCTGAGTTGTTTTGGTTTTTTTCTGATTGTCTATTAATTTTTTTAATTTGGTTAATGTTGTACTTTTTTTATATCTCGTTATTATAATAATTGTTGTTTCAGACGTAGTATTGTAATGGATCCATACAATCTAATGATATATATCCAGACTACTCCTTTCTGTCCAATTGTACGTGTCCCTTGTGTACAATAAAGGTTTGTTTTGGGTATTGTGAAATGTGTTTTAATCCAAAGAAAAGTTTTTACTAGTTGTAAGTAGTTCAAAGGATTTCAGGAATACCTGTCTAATAAATATTCATATTTATACAAGCGTAGAGATTTAGGAAGTTTAATCATTATATTTATATGAAATTTATTTAAAGTGAATATAAATGTGTTAAAATGAGTTTCTGCAAGTTTATTGTCAGAGTAAGTTTCTCTGTTGCTTTCAATTTGTTCTTCTTCCCACTCCCACACATCAATTCTCTCTTGTTCCTTCCTTATTCCCTTTTTCTGACAATCTGTATTTATTTTAGCTCATTACATCTTTCTCATCGATATTAATAAACGAAATGTTCTATGTTCCGGCTAATATGCCATCTTCAGGAATACTTGATATTTAGTGGTTTTCAGATCAGTAAGTCCTTGCCCTTATAGTGATTAGATGAGGGGTATTTGTATGAAAAATATTTGTTGTAAACCACTGGTGTAGGCTACAACATAGACATAGAAAATAAACAGATAATTCAACAAAACTATATAAAGGAAAATGGATTTTTTTTTCTTTCATGTTTGTTACCTAACTGGTAATTTCTAGCATACGAGGGAGGGGTTACTTATTTTACAGACAATTGGTTGGGAATAGTGGAGGAAATAAAAGTCGACCACCCCTCAAACCGGGTTCAAGTCGTTAAGGTTACGCCTCAACTCCCTCGGCTACAATCGGTCTCTTTTTATGGTAGTTGTTCCTCAGTGGGTTTTCTCCTAACTGCCCTCAGAAAAGCTTAGCTCATTCCTCATGTTTTCGTTCATCACATACTTCCCTAGTCCCTTATTCTGTTCGAATTGAGAACAACTGTAATGTTGCTTTTATTTGTTGATATCAGTATTTGATTCACAACTCGACATCAATATCACATGCTGAAACTTTAATTTGTAGATATACATAAATATATATATATATTTACCGGCGTTTTAAAATTAGTATATATGGTATATTTGAGCTCATGATGACACAATAGAGCATTCCCGAGGCTTTTCCCTTCTCCTATTCTCCGTTCAATATCTCTGGCGGACATTCCTTCACTGCTGTAGATAGTTGTAGACTCCAGATATTTAAATATCTTCACTACTCATTTTAATTAATACTTCGCCTCATGATAGTCAAAGCAGTCACGTATGTTGCTTTGATTTTTTTAATTGATTTTCAGCACCTCCTTTTTAAGATTCTATAACTTTTCCCAGCATGCAGTTGACGTCCTCTCTATCTCGGGCTAGTATTTCCTACTTCACACCGCTTTTTCAATGTTGTTCGATTTAACTATTTTTTCTATTAAAGTCTCCTCTTCCCATTTAAATAAATGTTTGTTAACGGAATCCAATGGAAATTTCAGAAACGCTATTGGCGATAGTAATTGAAAGATGGAAAAATAATGGAAAGAAAGGAATTTTTGTAAAAGATTCAAACTATTGCACAAATATACAAATATACATTTGTATGACGCCTGCTTGTGGAAACTAATAATGTCTGTTTGTCTGTCTTGTTAATGATGAAGGCCGTGGATGTAGATGGACAATGAGGGCAAAGTATGATCGGAGAAAATCGCAGACATAGCTAGACAGTGTGCAATGTGTCCCACGACAGCAGTTGCTGTAGGTGGCTGCTATAGCATAAACAATAATTAGAGAAGTAGTCATTTCGAGAAGCATTATTTTTTGTAAACAGTACTTATGCCATTGTTGCGGCCATCCGGCGTTCCTTAATGAGATTGTTTAGAATATACCATTACATTGCATTAATTTCATTACTAAAATAAAATAATAGGTTAATTCTTCATTGTTAAAGTATTCAAACAATAAAAATATGTTCATGTTTAATATAAATAAAAGAAAAGAAATAAAATGTCTCCCTGCGCAAACATAAATCTTTCATAAGTAAGATAAGACCGTCGCTAATTCGAGGGTTAAAGGGTGGGTGGCCTTGGAAGCCTTTCTTGAGAGATTGTCACTTATCATACATCGACTAATACTCGCTATATGTGAATGTTTTAAAGGGTTAGCAAGCTTGCCCATAGATGCTGGTAACTTCTTGTACTAATTAATACTGTTGAACTGAGATTCTTCGGTAAAGATTGTTTTTACTTTTGATGCAATTGGAGATATTGTGTTTGAAAGGGAATGGTTTAGAGACTGGGTAGTATCCGATCTATAGGGCGATACCTGTAATAGGCTACTACATGTAGATGAAGAGACAAGATAGCCGTAGGTGTTGGTAGATAGAGCCACGGTAGCTGGGACACGGCAACATAACTTGAGATTTGTTATTCTAGACTTATCTATTCCGCTCCCAGCTCATCAGCGACCACCCACGCTAGCTTCTCACGCCTTCGCATCTCCTCCTTCTCATCTATAGATCACAGTTCTAAATATATTTTTAATAGGAAATTTATTCGGATGGTTGGATATATCTTATGCGCTTTTCTTGTCTTCGTTAAGTTAATAAGTTAGGAAGCGTATCTTAAGTTGGAGAAAATAATAATACCAACGAACATTAAATGATTTAAGTTAAAAGCGATTGACATCTTCAGATAGAATACGAAAAACATTAACATGACTGGCATAGCATAGGCAATAATCATTTTTATTTCGATGATGTGGGCATTTTAAGTAAGGCCGAAGCTTCGAAAATTAGACAATTTATTGAATAAATTTACACATTAAAATGTAGTAAATTATAAAACGGACAATAAATGAATCAGTCAATATCGCGTGGATATAATTAATTTTTTTTATTTAAAAGTTTAATTGGAATAATACATTCTACAATACTCAGGGGTAAAAGGTGTATATACAATCGTATCATATATACATATCAACTAAATATAAATTTATTAATTATGTTTTTATTTATATTTTGGTTTCCTATCCCATATCACAGCCCTCGAAGAATGGTTTCGTAATTGGAGGATTAAGATAAATTCTAATAATTCCCATCAAATAACCTTTACCCTTCGTCGTAAACCTACTGACGAGACCAGCTAATGTAAAATGTCATTAGAGTGATACCAATGGGTAGTTGCTCTACACGCCTGTAACACACCATTTTAACTAAGACCATATTTACTAAACTCACAAATGCCCGGCGAGAGATTTTATTATTAATAATTTATTTTTTTAACTTATATACGCAGTCAAGTATTTCTTTTAACCAACTTATTATTATATTTTCCTTTAAATGTATGGATTAGTTTTGTTTTGATAAAATGTATTTATTTATTTGTTTTACTGTAAACTGATCTACTGCTGTGAGTATTATTTCTTTGGTTTGATCTCACATTGCTGTCTAATGGTGAATTCGGGAGAGTGTATTTGTCGATCAAATGAAATAAAAATTGTGAAATGGTGAAATGGAAGGGACAAAAAAGGGAAAGAAAAAAGGAATGAATTGAAATATTTGTATTTAGTGTGTAGACTGTAATTGATTGTAAAAGGAAACTGTGGGGAGAGGGGAGAAACTGTTTTCTTTCTTTTTTATTATATCATGTAAATATATGTAATTTATATAAGTCCGATCACGGATTGATTAGTATGCAGTGTAATGTAGCAATCTGATGTATTTGGGCAGCATGAATGAATAAAGGATTTCTCTCTCTCTGGAACTAGATTATGGGCAATTGTCCGAAACCTCTCCAATGGGTGAACAAAGAAGTGGAAGAAGAAGTGAAAATAGTGAAGGTTATTCCTTGAAAATAAAAAAATAAAAAATCGAACCCTTGGATCCAAGATAAATGTTGAAAATTATCCTAGCATTTTTTTTTTTTTTACAATTAACTGAATAAAAAATTTATATTTTTTAATTATAACCATGTAAATGCCATTAAATAAGTGATATACTTGTAGAATATATTAAGGAAGAACGACAAGAGAAGTTGATTGATGTTGATCCGTTGAAGATGAAGACACAGAACCGAGCCGGCACACTCTAAGTGTAGTGGAGTTGGCTAGGTGGTCCAATCATCTCGACCAGTTCCCGTCCGGCTCTTGGCAAAGCTATCATTATTCTTCTATTTATTGTCGCTAATTTTATATTTCTTTATCAACCCTATCCCTCATGCGAGTACTTTAGAAGCCTTAGCAGCGATATTTTTTCAATTTATTGCTTCTGGTTCATACCTAGTTCAATAGGATAAACAATGATATGTATAACTAAAAATGTAAATAATATGAGACCAAATAGGATTTAATATCTGTTATTTAAAATAAGAGTAGTTCCCTCGAAATTGAGGGTTTATTTTTAGAAACACCTAAAAAAGAAAAAGAGACGTCAGTCGCTAAGCTTAAGGGTTTATTCAGTAAAATAACCTAAAATATCTGAGTTATTAGATTTCTAATATAATATATTTATTATTTAAATAAATCAATTTTAAGTCTTAACACTTAATTATAACATCAACAGCCCAACGTTTCGACCAATTCGTCCATCCTCTTGGACTATCTTAAATAAATTTACACTTCACAGCACTATCAACTATCATGTAAACATATGTTTATATGATAGTTGATAGTGTTAAGTTGATCTAAAATTAAAAGTTTAAAAATTAATGAAATTGTGACAAAATATGATAATTTGACTTGTAATTAATGACCTAGGCAGAATAGCTTGCAATTGGATGTGAGCTGAAGATTGTCGTTGAGGATGGCCGAATAGGCCGAAACGTTGGGCTGTTGATATAATAAAGAGTGTTGAGACTTACATGGATATCAATTGATTTATTTAAACAACAAATACCAGTCTCTTAAGAGAAAAGATTATATATAAAATAATGTATTTATTAATTGATTGCTTGAAAGTGGTTTATATTAATAATAACTACAATGATCCAATTTACTCTCAATAATCTATTTTAATTCTTCAACGTTTCGGCCCTTAGGCCATTATTAAAGAGGCAACCTAAAAATTGTTTTTCACATCATTACTATATTACTTCCTCACTATCAATATTTTTGAACATACTTCAATCATTGACAATAACGAAGAAAAGCCATTGTTATGGAATCCGGTTTATATGTATTTGTGAACTTTGGAGAACACATATTTACAAAATAAAAAATATTTTTCTTTTACATTTCTGCAGTACAAGTTCTGAAGCATTTGCCAATAAGCATGGCAAGCTGATTTGTGCTTGTTTAACAACCAAACTATTAATCATGCAGTTTGTATTTGGTACAATTATCCTGGCTTATACAATTTTGCTAGATAATTCTTTACTTTGAAATTCATGCGATATCACTAATAGTCGTCCCCAATCATGTAACAAAATGTATTAATGTTTATACTTTATATTTACTATGCTTGTATTTATGGAGTAATACTATTTATTGGCTTCCATTATGATACAGGCCTCTGGTGTTTTCCTGTCAAAAAAAAATCAATATGATCTCGTCGATTTATTAATTTGTATCCTCAATGCTCCTTATTTTGTTACTGATAAAACCATCCATAAAGACCTAAATGTTCCTTATGTAACCGATCCAGCCCGAACCCGATATTATTCCTTCCATTATAAACTCCCTAACCACCCAAACCCACTAGTTTCTAACCTTGCTTCCTCTTCCATTCCTGGCAATCCTCCGAGGCGCCTGAAAAGAAGATGGCCTCGTGACCTTATATTGTAAACTGGTTTTAGAGTTCTACTACTGGGTAGTTTCTCTACATCCTGTATCATATAATTATGTCATTACGATCAACTTCTATCAATTTACTTCAATCAACGTCAATTTACTTGTTCTATTTTTTATACAGTTGTAAATATCAATAAATAAATAAATAAATAAATAAATTAATTTGTAAAATAATCTATTGGTTCTTTTATATTACTCAGTATTTGTGGTCCGGATGTTTGGTGATGTATGTTAAACTCGATTATTGGTGGAGAATCGATGGATTCAGTAACGTGTTCCCACTCTTCACTTGATACGTCTTCTACGAAGATTTTTTTCTTTTTTACACTACTTGTACCGCTGTCACTATCCTTAGAATTTCTATAATGAATGTTTATTTGCTTAGATCTGTTTGTATAAATGTCTATCTGAAACTCGTCTTCACGACTGCTTACATTATGAGACTCACTGGTGTTTGGTCGTTTTGTAATATATAATATAATGATTATAAAATAAAATAAAAAAAATTAAAATCTGAACCGCTACAACCCTTGGGTTTGTACCACAACAAGTTAGGGGTTCAGTACTTTGTAAAGAAGTACTGTTACTAGACCAATGGTTGTGCAAGGAGGTGATTTGGTCAGAATCACGCTCGACCGTCTGGTTTTTACCCAATTAAGGAAGCAGGAGGGCTCCAGAACACACAGGAGTTGACTCAGGGCTACAGTGTAACATAAAAAAAGTTTCTGCCCAGCCGGATTCGAACTCGGGTCCTTGGAGCTAATAGCCACGCGCTTTACCCCGTGGCTACCGTACTCCCTTATAATATAAAAGAAAGTATAAACAAATGGTTTTTCGTGGCATTTTAATAGAAAACTACAGGAAAACGTATGTTTCTTAAAAAATTGTGGTAGAATAAGTTAATTCTCCGTTATCACCAATAAACGTTCATGTCCTCTCAGCGGAGACATACGAGAGATATGCTAGTATGCTATACGTAAGTACGCTATTTCCTCTGAAGGGTCAAACTAGTTCAAAAGTTTAATCAAATTGGTTTGGGGTCACGTTGATACCAACTTCCACAATCACTGAAAATGTCATCAAAATCGGATTTAATGTTAATGTTTTTCCCGTTTCATGGATACTGACTACAAACTGATAAATAGTCACGCGGCAGGAAGAAACTTAATTTGTTTTCTGATGAATAAAACGTAAAATGCTGGTGACAATTTTCTCCACGGGGGACAAGTTGTTTTTCTTATTTTCTACACGAATACTTTACTTGGTATTAATATAGAAAATCCTAAATGGTTGAGTAGCAAACAAATAGAAAAATATTAATAATATTTAATTTTGGCATTTGTTACCTGTATCTCAGCACAATAGCACTGATGAAGACCTACAAAGTGCAGCGAAACTATTTGCGTCAGCAAATAAATAGTTGATAACTATTTTTTTTTTTTAAGCATCCCCATCTCTTACATATTTAGTAACGGTCAATCATTTTTATGTATAAAGAAAAATAGGTTTCTTTTGGTAAATAGTCTATAGCAAAGAGCTGCGCCTAACCAAGATGCTTAGGTTATTGTGGCCCATCGTTGAGTGCTAGTGCATCACCTGGAACGCAGAGAAGACCTCGAGTTAGTTGCACATAATTGCATTAACCTAATGACATTACATCCTGTAGCCTACAAATATATCACACTGATTTCCCATTCGCTGTCTGCTGTTATGATCTTTATTTATCCAATTAGTTTAAGAGGATACGCCATGGCATTACATTGAGCTTACATGCAGATAATAAGTAACATAGATGATAATTATCTATCGGAAATAATTATATTTAATGGCATCGACTCATTTTGTTCTCTTCACTGATTACACATACCATTATCGTAAATTCTTGTTTCGGTCGTTCATATGACTATTACTTGATAATTGATTGAGTGTTAAATTAATAATTGGATTCAATTAAGATATGTATATTAATACTCCGTTAGTTTCTTCAATATTAAAATATTATTAAGGTATGCTCCCTTGCAAGTGTGTTAATAACTTAAAAACAATATTTATACAACAAAGAATTGAAATGGGCACAATGCAGATATTCTAAAATGAATAAAATTATAACAACTATAGGGTAGAATAACAATATATAGAAATAATTTTCAACAATGCATAGAATAGTGAAAAATAAGATAATAATTATTATATAAATATAGTTAATTTTTATAATAAAAGTAAGTGAAACGAAATACATGAACGGACAGTGTGACAATAAATAAACAATAGGAAAAAAGTGCTTGAAATAATTTTGAATTATTCTTTCACACCTAGAATGATACACAAGAAGTCAATGCTGCTCTTGTTTTACATTATAAGTATGTTTTTTTATTTGAAATATGCTTTTAATTAATTGACAAAATAAAAGGATATGGACTATGAGGATGTTAAAACATAAAATTAAGAGTATTCATGATGTGTTAGTGTAAAAAGTTTTCAAAATGCTGAATGTTGTTAGTATAGGATTGTGAGCAATTTAGAGAAGCTCCTAGTGGATTCTTTGGGCAACTTGTTTTGTAACCTTGTGATCTTTATTAGATAATAATAAATCTCCAACAGCTTCGACACGTCATCTTTCTTTCACTTCACTTGTTCCTCTTTTCCTCCCCCTTTTTTGTTTTCCCATTACTTTATCATTCTTTTTGTCCATACTTTAGTAGAGTTTAAAACAAAAACAACACAAACCATACACAAACTACGAGCAACCAACGACAACAGACAAAATGGTGTAGAGCTCAGTTGGTCTTGCATGACGTCATTCTTTATTTAGCAGACCCATTAACAAACTCTCAACCATGTTAAATGTTTTCTCATTTCAACATGCTAAAAGAGCCATTTAATAAACTTTAACATGCTGTACAAAATATCATATAATAATTATATATATTATATATAATATATAAATATATTATAATAATTAATTTTGAACTTACCAGTTTATTGTATTATATTATTAAAAAAAAAGAACCAATTAAATTATTTTTAATACGTGATTATTTGAGTAATATGTTGTGTTTGATATTGTAATGTTATAAAAATAAGAAGGGGATCAATTTCCAAAACGTTAAATGAAATTACTAATATTTTTTTTAAAAATAAAAAATACTTTTAACGAGGAAGTCTTAATGCTATTAATTTTTTAATATTTTTTCAATTGGTTGCTATAAAATTTAATAAATATTTTTATTTCGTTATCATATAATATAGTTATATAATAATAATATAGGTATTGTTTTTTGTTTCAGGTAATATTGATTTCCACTTCCGACTGTTTGAATTAACGTTTCAAAAACAGGTAAATTTTATGTGGTCCACTAAATATTTTATTTTAGTTTATGTGATTATTTTAATTTTCCGAAAATACTCAGAAATACTCACATTTTTATAAGTAAAAATAAAAAAAAGTGTTAGGATATCTTTTACTTCATTAATTTCCACTCATGGGTAGAATTGGGCACAACCAGAGCCTTTCAGGAAAGTGGCTTATTTATAATTTTATAAATTTATTATTACTTATAATAAAAATGTTCAATTATCAGAGAAATTGAGGGGGTACTAAATATTACCCATAGGCCAAAAGTGATTTGTGGCTTACTAAGTAATGTAAAGAATAAATATGAGTAGACTGTATGAATTGAATAAAGAATAAAGTACAGAATGAATTGGATAAATGTACAGAACTGAATAAAGGCACAGAATTATCTTTACTTTATATATTTATCATAGTTTTAACCAAAATAATAAATATAAATACACATAATACTAAATAAAAAAAATGAAATGAATTTGCAACAACCTAAAATTTTCGGTTTCTGTCCTAATATTTAATAAATTTTTTGTTTCACATCGAGGACTTACTGCACTTGTTATTGCTAATTACGTTTTTTCTCTTGAATTATTTCTCATATCTGGCTCATTTCTTCTCTTTCCTGAAAGGCTCTGGTTGTGCCCAATTCTACTCATGAGTGGAAATTAATGTTAAAGATAGTCGCTTTACGCTCAAGATATCCTAACATGCCCGACTCCAGTCTACCTGGGCGAGGCAGATCTTAACTTATTTGGAGTGGTGTTTGCGTAATTGTTGTGTATGGTAAACATATATTTGAAGCAGTTTTAATTATGATAAAGGCTATGATCCTAAAACTAAATCTTTCTTATTATTATTAATGTATATTAATATGTCAATGTGTTTTGGATCTCTTATTATTGCGGTATAAACTTTTCTCTTTTTAATGCGATGAAATTATTATGCATTAGATTTCCTATGTGCCGTTACGTTACCAGAGCACCGCAATTGATACTATCAGTTGATATTGATAAGTGTTATGGAGTTCTCACATGGCATAACGGATCTCATCCAATTTTCGTTAGCGAAAATTCACATGTTTGTTATGAATCGAGTTCGTTTATGGACGTTTGGAGCAAGGTCGCAACCAGATTCAAAACTAGGAGGGAGGAGGCAAGCTATAGCCAAGCAGGTTCTGACATTAAAGCAGGGAAAAGGATAATGTAATAAAAATTTTAAGAAAATGATATATAATTGTCGTAATGCGTTATTAATTATTAAAATTAGTATTTGCTTTAAAACAAAATTGTTTTATTAAATTAATTATTAATTCACTTCTAGTGGAGGGAGGCAGCTGCCCCCTGCTGGGTATGCCCATGGTTTGGAGAAATGTTGTAAAGAAAATATGATGTTCCAAATTTTCGATCCATTTATAAATTCAGAATGAAGTAGTTAAAATTATATCTAGATTATATTATAATAGAATTTTTTTAAAATTTATTTATTGATATTTACAACTGTATAAAAAAAATAACAAGTAAATTTGATCATAATGACATAATGATATGATACAGGATGTAGAGAAACTACTCAGTAGTAGAACTCTAAAATAATAGAATTTTAAACTAAAGTTAGTCAAACTAAACAGGAATAGTCGAAGAGTCCAATTTTTTTGACAAAAAAATTTCCACGATATTCTAAAAAATAAATTGACAAAATTTTGATTTCTCGTTGTTCAAAAAACATTTTTGGTTTATAATAGACTATATCTCAAGAACTATTAGACGTGCAGATGTCAATTGGCTCTGAAATTGGTGCTATTTGAATGTACTACAAAAGTTGTTCCTAGCATTTATCTTTTAGGAATGACAGTTTCGATGATGTTCGCCAAAATAAATTTTAAAAAATGTTTCGTTAAAAAATGTATTATTATTCATTATTTTATTTTTAATTTTTACCAAATTATTTCTTTATTTATTTTATAGATATCTTTTGTGGCATGTTTTGTAATTTGTATCGATTGGACAACCTCCGCCAAGGATTAATATCAATTCCTGAATAGAGAGGCCTTGCAATGAAGACACTCTTAACATAGTAGATCCCCCTGCTCCTCAGGCCTTTCAGTCTCCTTGATATTTTTCGGATTTGGTGGTAGTATTCAGTCAGTAATGTTTGGACCAGTAGGTTGAGGTGTTTAGCGATTGAATCATGTTAAGTTTTGTTGTGTGTTTTATTATAACAGTCACAAATGTTATGTCCGGTTGAAAAATAATTTTAATCTTCGTATCTCAGCAACTATTAGTAGATGTCAATTATCACTCAAATAAAGCTAGGAAAATGCAGAATAGTATTTGATTAATAATTACGGAAATATCCTGTAGTTGCCATGATATTTTCCAAAATAAACACAAAATATTGATTTTGGGTTATATTTGGAAATAATAAGGAGGTTGCTTTTTGAATCGACGTATCTCTGGGACTATCGATCGTATTTTTCTGGGTTTATATTTCAGAAAATTGACTCTGTATTAAGAAAATGCTCTCTTACGTTTCGGGCTATGGGTAGTTAAGAGGATTTTAGAGTACTGAATGAAAAATGACTTTTGGGGGGCGTGTACTTTGAATGTTTCAATACCTACTTTTTAAGAAAATTTTAAAAAGTTGCTCAAAATTGAACCATTTTTCATAACTCTTGGAACAGCCGCTATTGTTTATTTCACTTACCATGGTTGGCAGTATCATCAATTTGGACCCTGCTCTGTTTATAGTTTACAATAAAATAATCCAAAACTGGGGTAAAGAAACTTTTGTTCCCTCCCCCCCCCTTGGACTCTTAGGCTAGAACGGTCCCAAGGAGGGATATCCTTGGAAGGATAGAAGTAGATATGGAGGCCATTAAAACTAATTGCTTTTTTGATACTCCTATTCCGGGCTATATGGGTTATTAAAGTAGACAGGCGCTCGACCCACAGTTGCCGGACTAAAGTTCTGGTTCATCTTTGACATCTACATATTATTTATTTATTTATTATAGATTTCCATACAGGATTGCATTATTTATATTTTTATGCTAACATTATTAATTAATATGAATCATCCTCTAAAGTTAATTATCTCAAATGATTAATTTTAAATTAGGATGTCAAATGTATCAAACTGTATTAGAAAGCTAGTAGTCCTAAAAATGCGACCCAATATATTTCGATTCTGATCGAGAATTACTTACTGTAGTTATTTTTATGTATGAATATTATTTATATATTTAAAATTTTGACAATTTATTTTGGAGAGAAATTTTATTTTATATTTGTTAAAGGAAAAATGTGTTGAGTATAGAGTAAAATATTTAAGAGAGATGTAGGAAAATAACGAAAAAAAAAACAACAAAATAAATGGTCTCTTATTTTTTTTTTTTTTTAGAAAAAAGATCATATATTCCTACTAAGTATTATAGTTTAATTTAAATTATATTATTTGTTTATTATTTTTATTCAGCGGAACCATGGGTAGAAGAAGGCAGCACACTTCAACTGACATCATTGTACCTATGTATTCCTTATTTTCAATGGAGGGTACGAAAAAAAAATATATTCAGCGGAATGTCCCTCCCCGTTCCAATAATCCACTGGCGTTAGCTACATGATCTTAATTACATTAATCGGACCCTGCAACTAAGCTTGTAATGCCACCAGAAAATCCAACGCAATATTTCAGTGATATACATATATGTAATATGTATGTATGTAATATGTATGTATGTATTAAACAAATATAATAATAAAGGAGGTTACGTAAAATATATATACATATTACAGACAATACGTACGAAATACAGACTACCCCATTCCAAAAGATCCAATTTCCTCAGCCCCCTCTTCAAATGCATTGCCAATGCAGAAGAAGAGGCTACCCTCAACTTGTGTTCTAAATGACATCAACCCCATGCACACATAGGGCTTAGAAGATTTTATTAGAAGATTACAAGAAGGTTTTAGTGATCTCCGTGTAATATTTTATTTTACAAATGATAACAGTGTAGTACGTAATTTTACATATGGGTACCGTGTATATTTTATTTTACAAATAAGGTAGAATAATTGTAAAAAATTGAGTTTAGCTAAAGATGCAATTTACGGAAAAAAGAACAAATGAAAAACGGTTATATGAAATCATCCAGATTTGCATGAACATCGATTTTTAAGACGCCCTTAATTTTTTTTTCTTAATTCTTTATTGAAAACAATTCTGAACTACAGAATACATGTAAATTACAGTTATATAATTTTGAGCAACGAGTTCTATAATTTGTAAAAAGGGGGTTGATCCTTGGTTATTAGACGGGCAGAGGGTAACCCACCCCCCTAGTAAATTTAATAAAAATAATTGTTTCGATTATTTATAGTATGGTGTGTGTACAGCAGAACAATGCAGTAGGACCGCACTCCTTTTTCGATAAAGTGTTTCTCTATACATTTGAAGAGATATTCATCTGTAATGAACTAGTTAACTCCTTAGAACTTTTTAACTCCTTCCAGGTCATTTCTGATATACGGGATGGCAAGGTTATACTATACGTAATGAACTTATTATATTCTAACCAGAGTAGGAGGGAAAATATTCATAAAAATTGGACCGTTACTAAATAAAAGTCAACCCGCCCCAGCCGGAACCGAACCAATGCTGGTGCAGATTGAAGGTTGCAAAGGTGACATCTTAACGCAATCGGCTAGAACAGCTTCAAATGTGACTTGAATGGAATTATGCGTTCAATTCGCTACGAAAGCCTTAGTACTTTTCTGATGGCGGTGTAGTGACTATGATTTTTTTTATATATTACAAACAAAAAATATGTGATCCTTACCATATCTTTATGCTATTACCAAATCCTATATGAGAGCTGCTACCCGGTTCCCTACTCTTATGGTTTTCAGTGCTTTAGTTTTCCAATTATAATGTTGTACTAGATTACAAAATTCTCGTTTGAATCGAATAGTGGATCCCCTATGATATATTAGACGTGTGCCATTCAGTAATGACACTTTTACGACTGTACACAAAGTAGTGTCGAAGGCTTTGATATAAGACGACAGCTGAGGTGGGAGTCGATGACATAAGCCCCGGGTCATGGGAAAGGAAGGTACAGTTACATGACCTCTTAGCTTCATTAATATCTAAATGAATTTCCTTCCCTATTTGTAAATTGTATATCCTAATACATGTCTTATCTAGTTTCTGTATTTACTACCTTATATTATTTAGATAAATTTAATTATTTGTCTTGTGTTGACATTTCTCACAATCAGTAGAAGGGACTGGAACAATAAGGGAATAGCTCCCTCTTTGGCTTTTTTTTTTTGCATTAGCCAATATTTTAAAGACAATATCTCAAAGACTAATGGATTTACAGAGGATTATTACTCTGAAATTATACAATATTCAATCTATTTTATAAATACATACAATAATTTTTGTCGAAAAAAGGTTCTTTAAATGGACAAAGTCTTATTACATTTTTGTGGCCTCAAATGAACCTACTGATACCATGGCAAAAAAAGCTATTATGCATTCATTAAAGAAATAGTTTCTGGGATCAATGAGAAAGCAGGTAAAAAAAAAACAGTCAATTTGCTTTAAACAATGGGACAATAAACTTATTATTAACCATCTGTAGTCTAGTAGAAAAAACCTGAAAGAGAAGATGTTATGATGGTCCTGAGGATAGGACACTCAAGAGAGACACATGAGTGCCTTATGACGAGAGGAACACCGCCGAAATGTATATCTTGTGAGGTACTCTAAAGAGTACTCCACGTCCTCACCGAGAGCTGTGCCTTGAATGAACGAGAGGATTTGGACTGAAGACCAATATAGAAGATCAATCTATTTATTATCTAACTAATTTACTTTTTGTAATATTATTCAATTTATACATTCTATTATAACCTTGGCGAGAGACGAATGTTTTTCCATTGCCTATATGTGTTTTTTTAATTGTTCTACGGAACCGGTTTTTGTTTATTTTTTGAATAAGCACATTTTAATAAAAAAAAGAATCCTTATCATTGTCTTTATCAGCAAGAATAAGAAATAGGTTACCCTTAAGAATGGCCGAAACGTTGGAGTAGAGTAATAAGAAAATAAACATGTTGAGACTTAATGGATATTTTTATTATAGTTGATAAGCAAACCAGTCTCAAACAAGAATTCAAATTGTGTATAAAAAAAAAATTTAAATTTAAATATACTTGTATCTTTCGACTTTGTATAAAAAAAAAAAAAAAAAATCATTTATATAGGGAAAAATTGAAGAGCCCAAAATTGTTGTAAATAAATAATAAATGGCCAAAGTGGGCACAAACTGAAAAAAAAAAAAAAAATATATTGCGGTTTCTAGTTGTTTGAAAAGGAATGGGCGATTTTTCGACACATTTGTAAACTGGACATGCACTTCAGATGAAATTACTCCCCGTAGATTATAGAGACCTCTGATTGATATTCATTTGTGGCCGAGGTTTTATGATAATATATAATACAACATATATATCTACTACTTTGTAAAGGATAATAAATCTCATTATCTGTTGAATTACTTTGGAGTAATGGTCTAATGTCTGGTTCTAATTTAGGGCTTAATTCTAATTTTAGGTTTGCTGCCTTTCCAGCCAATAGTTTTACAACGAAAATAACAAAAAAAAATTCAGATTTCCGCTTATAACTGTAAATCTAAAAAGATTAAAAGTGTATATAGCATTACAGCAGACACCATTTTCTATGAAATTCCTTTATAACGCTCTTTATAAAGGCCAAGTATCAAGTCTTTGTAATAAACGCAAAGAAATCCCATTTATCTGTGATAGTAGAAGAGCCCAAGAGGAGAAAAAAGGCATTTATTTTATTCCAGTTTTTTATTACTTTAATGAAAACTATGTGTATAATTACTAGTCGAAATTGATGCGTTAGCCAAGTATAGATAGGGGAATAAAAAATTTTGGTTGTTCCAAAACGTTAAAGATAAAATTAATTTTTCTTTCAGAGCTCCCTCCATATCTTTAGAATTATTAACACATCTAAACGACCTAATAGACCATCATTTAAAGTAGAATAAATTTTATAAAATATGAGCTCTAATAGAGCTATTTACTTTCAATAGTTCTAAAAAAAAAAAAAAATAGTGATTAGTGAATTAATGTTGAGAAATCTATATCTCAAAAACCATCCGACCTACAAATGTCTATTAACACTCAAAATAAAGCCAATTTAATGAACTATAAAGTAGATACAGCTTAGGTAAACCTAATGTAAGAATATAAAAGTGATATTTAAATAAAACGGATATAAAGGTGTATGTATTAATACCACCATTACTCTGTTTATAGCTATTTTATTATTTTAAATTTGTTTTATACCTCCACTTTTATATTTGTTTTATATACATATCATTTCGATTATAATAGTCAATGACTTTATTTTTTCATTCATAATAATTAATAATTAGTTAAACTAATAGTTATATATTGATGAAACCTTGTCCTGGGTGAATCAGAAAGAAATGTTCATTTACATGGCTCTTTTATACTCTTACAATTGCTTTACCTACTCTATATCCTTTTATTTTAGCCCTCATGAAGACCTGTTGTTAGAGTCGAAACGTTGGCAATTAATAAAATAGTCATCAATAAAGAAAATATATGTATAAATAATTGACTGTATAATTTCAAATATGAAGAAGATGGTCATGGTTGCGATCAAAAAGAAGATAAATTGTTGTTAACGTTCTTTTTGACCGCAATCCTGACCATCTTCTTCATATTTGAAATTATACAGTAAATTATTTATACATATATTTTCTTTATTGATGTTGTTTTCTACAATCTTGGGAATACTTCAAATACAAAGTTTAAAATACTTTTTTTTTTGGTCAGAAGAGCCGCTATTAAAACCAAGCTGCAATATTAAAGTATACGCTATATTATTCTGCTAAAAATATACAATCAAAAGAAATAACGTTCTATGGTGTGCTTTGTTAGCGAATCCATCGGGTTTGAGAGAATTCATAATACATGTTAACATAGCCTGATATAATATATAATATAAAAGGGACAAAATGAAGCCGCTATATTTATTTATTGTTATTATAGGAGATTTGCATATTAAGAAAGAGGATGGTGTGAACCTTGCACCGGGTCCTCCCGGGCCTGCAGCCTTGGCCGAGAACCGGTACCTCCCCTCCACCTTCACTCCCAGAGGTCTCCAAAACTCTTCAATATACTCTCCTATAGCCAGTTATATTGCTATAACGAGTTCTATCTGTAACCTGTTACAGTCACCTGTCACTGTCACGAGGTGTAATGTATTATGACAGCACCTGTTATCGAAACTGTCCATATTTCAGGGTTGATCTCTAAGCGACTCCAAGAGGTTTGTTTGTTGATAGGTCTTCTCGACGGGTTTCAGATTCGACA
Source organism: Halyomorpha halys (assembly GCF_000696795.3). Classification (NCBI taxonomy): domain Eukaryota; kingdom Metazoa; phylum Arthropoda; class Insecta; order Hemiptera; family Pentatomidae; genus Halyomorpha; species Halyomorpha halys. The sequence goes on along the minus strand of NW_027107850.1, from coordinate 85,863 downwards.
TCTTAAATATTATTGACAGCAATTTGTGCTTTCCATATCCTCTTTTACTTAAAATATGTAAAATCAACTAACTAAAGAAGAGTAAAACAAAGCGAGAACTTTTAAATAAATGGGAGGCTTAGGAAAATTGAAAACATAAAGGATTAGGACAAAGTAGGGATGGGATATCGTTATCGATATTTTCCTTCGATACATCGTTTTTCCCAAAACAAATAAATTTCTCCCCAAATATTTAAAAAAACTACATACTTTTTATAAATTAAATAAATGAACAGATAAAAAAATTATAGGTAATTTGCTTATTAAAAATAACGACACGCCTCAGAACTTCAAATATGTCAATTATTTTTGACAGGATAAAAAAATTCAATAGATGCCAATAACATCGTGAAATATCCAGCCAATAATATTGAATCCAAATATCGATTTACTAGATATATAAACACTACGATATTTCAAGTAAATATTACCAGTAATTCCGATATTCCATATAGATATTAAACTAAAATAATATTTTATCCACATCGATATCGATACTTGAATACCGAAAATTTAACAAATTAAAGAAATAGTAATTATAAAACAATAATATTGCCAGACAATGGAGGACCGATTTCATATAATACCTGATCAAAACATGAAAAATTCATAATAACTGTAAAGCAAATGAATGCCCAATACATTACTAATATAAAATTGGATACATTAGTATAATTAATCGTTTAAAAAAAAAGAAAGGTGAAAAACATTAAATAGTCCAATAAACCCCAATTTAGATTATGGACATTAATACATAATATCATATTCAAAAATGGACATTATCAAACTCAAACTAATGTCGTTCGATATGGATATCAAACTTTGTGAAGGACAATAAAAGAAAAAAATCGATATTTCGTTAGTTTAGGGAATTTATAAAATGAAATATTATTTTATTTTAATATCGATACGAAATATCGAAATTACTGGTAATATATACTTAAAATATCGTAGTGTTTATATATCTAGTAAATCGATATTTGGATTCAATATTATTGGCTGGATGTTTCAAGATGTTATTGTCATCTATTGAATTTTTTTATCCTGACAAATATAATTGACTTATCAGTTCTGAGGCGTGTCATTATTTTTAAAGAGCAAATAACCTATAATTTTTTTTATCTGTTCATTTATTTAATAAATAAAATCATACATCAATATCGATATTTTTAACGGTATGGATATCGATACCAATATTGATATTTTGATTCCGACATTACATCCCCAGGACGAAGTTCAACTCCTTTTAGTGAGACAAAAATAAATAGTCTAGGTGGTATACTTATATTTTAAAATTTTATTTAGGGTAGGGCACATGGAGCTACGGAGGCATGTAGCTTTTAATTACGTATTTCGCTATTAAAGAATTTTAATTTTTTTTTTTTAACAACCATGAAATATGGTTTCATAAAAGTTGAAAGTATAAATATTACCAGAATCAATGTTTTAATGTCAGTGAAGTTTTTACAGCAAACCCGGATTTCAGTTTTGCTGAGTTTAGAAATGCTGAAACATTTTTATTCTAAATTTTAGTTTATTTACTAAAAATACTATATGTATTGCCGATGCTTACTTTCGGACAATTTTACTAATATTGTTCTTATTTAAATCTGTATTTTAAACACCAAAACTTAGGTGGTGTGAATATCAAGTTCGATCAGGTTCACATCGAATCTATTTAGTCTGCAGTTTGGTTGGTTTTTCACTGAACCCATTATTTTCTATGGAACGTAATTCTCCACATCGTTTTCCAACTGGAAGGCAAAATCATTACGTTCTTAGTTACTTTAAGTGGTATTTCTGAAGAAATATAGCCATACATCGAAGTGATCGTCACAAAAATATAAATTTTTATATTGAATATCAATAATAATTTTGGATCTCTTCTAGCCAGCTGTAACCAAATTTTTCTAGTCTTGACATCTTTTGTCACTTGGATAAACAAATTTGGTAGTCTTTATAGCAGTATTTTTGCAATTAGCTACAAAACAATAACGATGAGGAATATAACTCGAAATAGATAATTACTTAAATAACAACGAAAAAAATAAAATAATAAATTACAATAACACTCGCACTGAGTAGGTACGTTTCTGTCCGAATGACGTCATGCTAAAACAATATTTGCGGTTTGCTTTTTTGCGCGAAAAAACAAATTAGAGTTTATTGCATAATTTGAGTCTAAAATGTGATTTTATAAAAAATCAGAGGATTATCATTATCAAATAAACGATATAAAGAGCCGTGGCTCAAATTTGAATGTAAGATCGAGCGAATCTCCAAAAGGGTAGTGGCGGGAGTAGATTGGATATTTGTTCATTGAATCTCGAGGTAGTAGGTTTGGATTTGTGTATTTAGTTTTGGTGAGGCACTTTGGAGGAAGAGTGTAGGTCTTGTCATTATCATTATTATTGTTTATTTGAAATCATATTTCCAAGACGAATATATAGTTATATATTATTAATTTAACTGACAAAGTTGACTTAGCTAGAATCCGGATAATAAACTTAATAGCCGCTACGGTGAATCTCGCGGCGACTCGCCCTGTAGTTTACTAATTGCCGCAACGAATTTATTCACGATGAAGTACTTTAGGTACTTTTGTTTTCTGAGGACTTGGAGCGCATACTAAGCAGGAGAGGCGACATACATTCAGGATAAACGAGCAGTTTCCTCCAATCTCTCCTCGCCCAGTCACGTCCTAAAAACGGTTAGCATTTCCAATTGAAGTCTTGCGCTGTCCTTAAGAAGCTATCGCGTCTTTGTCTAAACCAGGACGAATTGTCCGCGTATTTTCCTTTTTTAGGACATTTCTTGAGTGATAACCTTATTTTCAAATGTGTTTAAAATTAGTATAAACTTAGCAAAAAATATCTCTACATGTTAAATTAGCATTTATATATCAACCTGTTAAGGTCAATTATCATTGATTTTAATTTAGTAATTTTTAATTATTTTATTTCAAGAACGTTAACGTTATTTCACTGATGACCGTTATACTAAACGTGATCGATCTCTAAAATTAATATTGTATATTATTATTTTTTCCTGGTAAATTGTGAGTGGGATATTTTTTTAATTTTTTTAAATATTTACGCTTATGAGATGTGGAGAGAAAATGATGTGGCTATTAAAATAATGTTATTAATATTTTGTTATTAATAGCGGGAGCATGGTGGCTCCCCGGTAAAGCACGTGCTACTTCCTCCAAGGTTCCGGGTTCGAATCCGGCGGTGGCAGATAATTATTTATTTTGTTGCTGTAGTCGTGAGTCATCTCTGTGGGTTCGGAAGCCCTCCGAGGTCCACCTAGCCTTATAAAGTGGGTACTCTAAATCAGAGAATATCTGACCAAATCATCCCCTTGCGCTTTCCTTTATACGTTTCTTAACTTACACACTCGTTTTTTTAATTTAATTAATGGAAGGTTACAGGAAAGACAACTTTTGGAAATTTTAGGAGCTGATTTTATCAAAGATGTTATAGTTGAATTGGGGCCCAGAGCACAGTTCTGAGTTCTAAGATTGTTGTGTTCTCGATACTGAAAGGGTTTATGCGGGTGAAACCTAATGGCTTAGCTCGTGGATAGAGATGTTCATGAACATTTATATATTTGTTGAACATATGCATATTGATCTTATATATCTTTTTTTCTAGGGCTACTGCTTTCCAGTTTTCTGCATGCAGTTCTTTAGCATCTTTATTGATTCTGTCTACCCATTTGATTTTTATCCTTGTGGTCTCTTATACTAGCATATGTACACGTGGCCTACTGTACTGGCATTCATTGTTATGTAGAGGAGTCCTGACGGATTTCTCTGAGCAACGTGTCCTACCCACCTTAACTTCCTTGTCATATATCATAACATTGATTGACTCGTCTCTGCAAGCAATCTACTGTTAGTTCTAGGAGTATGTTCCGTTCAAATCTCTTGATCCTGTTTTCAGGATACCTCTTAGAACCCAGATCTGAAGGTAAATATATAATATACAGGTAAATATATAGTATACAGGATAGCATACGCGTCAGCAAAAATCTGGCGCCTGGATTGCTTATGCCTTATGGTGATAAAACCATTCTATATCGAAAAATACCTGAATCGGCAATCCTCGCAGCACAGTAGTCTTCTTCTCTACCTTACTATTAAACTAAATCGTTTAAATGAAAAAAAAAAAAAAACCGCACACGATACCCTAAGGCTTTTCTGCTGCAGCAATCACGACTCCGCAAGTAATAGTAGACGATTTCCTCGTTGCACTCCGGACTGCATCGTACGAACCGGATTTCGATTATAAATTGTCTATTTGCCCGTGCCCGCGAACATTATCACTTGTTATTTACGACTGATGATTCCAGTCTTTGCTGCCATCAAATTACTGAGTTAGTTGCCTGTTTATAGTCTAGGCTAACTCTAGCTCCGAGTGGCTCATTAGGCGAGTGTGAACTTATTTTCCCATTACTCGGCAATTTATCGGTACAATTTTGGGCTAAATTAAACTCCACCGCGGGACCGAAACCGGTTCCCGCGCGGTCATAAAGTTGCCGCCCCGGACTGGGGATGAAATCACTTAATATAATAGTCAGTGGTATCGGAGGCCTTTTTTTACAAGACTTGATATCAGCACGTGTAATAAACTCAGCATTTCCCTTGGGCTTGGGATCGTTTAGATAATGCTGAATGCTTATTTATGTTTCCACATGTTTTATTTTTTTCAAACTATGTTGCACTAATGAATGAAAAGTTATTTGTATTGCAGGAGAGACTGCCAATTCTCTTATTACTGTAGATTCTGTAATGTAGAGGAATCATTAATTTATTTGGATAACCACTAGTCTACAATTTCACAGCATACTTTTTCTATTTTTATTAATATTCTTTTTTATTTATTACTAACAATAAACAACTATACGGATTGCCGTTAGGTTATAATTTGTGTATGGGAAGTTACAAATTCTTTTTTTATGCTACAGTGAGGTGACTTGAATTTTTTTTAACATTTTTATAGTTAACAGTACGAAAATTTAAGAAAAATCTACACGATAAAACAAGTAATAAGAATAAATCAATCAAGTATGTAAACACAAGTTATAAATAATGAGCAAATAAGCAATTAATACACTTGCTCTAAACACAAAATATCAATTAGTGTGTTCGGTATGTCCGTGTATCTTTTTAGAGATATCTTGCTGTACTGTCCTATTTTTTGCATTAGCGGGTTGTTGACCCTGTAACTAAAGCACAACACAGCTAGGTCGGTCTTATAGTACAGGAAAAGGAGGTCTAAATCGACTTTGTGCTAAAATAGATAACAAAATTTGTGCTTTAACAAAACTTTTGTTATAACTTCATATTGGTTGTAAGAATCCCCCCAAAGTTTGAACCAACCCGCAGAAGGTCGAAATAGAGGCGATATATTTTCAAAATAATTCTAGTATCGTTTCCTATAAGTTTTACTTTCACTTATCTACGAAATATATAGTAAGGGGAAGAGTATTGCGATCATGAAAATTTTGAAATCCATTTTCGCCGGAAATATACATTTAGATGTTCTCTGAGTCCAAATAACTAGGTCTCGCACAATAGTCTGTGTCTAGCTCAAAAACAAAAAAAATCATAAAAAATTACATATTTAGGGTGAGTACATGCTTAGGGCGTGAGGGAAATATTTTCGTTAAATAAAACGACTGGAAGTGCCACTTAATTAATTTTTCAATTTTCTCCAGAACGGCTTCAACAATTTTGATTAAACTCAATGAATCAGTGAGAAATTAAGTGCTTTATTTTTATATTTGATAGGTCTTTTTTTTTAAGTCGTATTATTATTATTTTAAGGCATTAACCACTTTGGGGTCATTATTACCTTAATTTCCGAAATTTTTATTAGTCCTTATTTGTATAGTAAAGTTTTGAGTGATTCAGAAATTCAAAAAGTTTATTTACAGTCTGATTATTATCCTGGAAAATTGAATTTACAGATAGTTTTTATCCTTATTGAAATAGTCTAACAGAGCTTAAATGAATAATTTTCAAAATGTCTTTACCTAAAGTACCTTTAATATTCATAATTTGATAAAAAATAAACAGTTCTTCTTATTAGAAATAATAAATAGTTCATAAATACAAAATATATAAGAATGTATGAATAACTAAAGGAGAAGAAGGAAAAATTAAAACATCCGATTCGAACGTCCAAATTGCAAGCATATGTTTATGAATTCGTTAAACTGTTGTATTATTGGCAGAAAAAAAGTTAAAATTCGTTAGTTGAAGAACCGTAAGTGTGCATTTCTATACCAGCAGAAAAATAGAAATGTTTTAATTTAACGACAAAAATATTCCACCATAATTAACAAACAAAATGAAATCTCTCATTGTATACTCCAATGTGCAACTAAAACATTTTTGTTCTGGAAGATGGCATTTTGTTTGTTGGTTGTTATTGATAAAATAATTTTTCCTTTAAATTTTAACTAATTTATATTCACCTTGATTTAATTGCATATATAATTTATGTTTTATACAAAATTTTCCTGCGTGGTCGTAGATTTTTTTTCGAAAATCACAAATTGTTTAAGGAAGACCCGTAGGATATCAAGATCCTGAACTCATGAAATAGTAAGGTCTCTGGACCCAATGGTTCTGAACAGGTTGACAGTCTTTCCTCAAAGCGCATCATTTCAAAGGCTAAGGGCCAGCCAGGATTAGGGAGGGAAGAGATCATAAAAGAAGAAGCCAGTCTTCATCAAAAAAGAAGTTTCATCAAAAACCTTAATAGTTTATAACCAATCAGCAACCCAATAAAGCAGCAATATTTGCTATTATTCTATTTCCATTCAAAACAATAATAAAAATTGAATTTAACTAACCTAACTAAATCACATTATATTATATCTTTTGGACAAAACCCATATAGAATCAGTCGTATAAATCTTTTAAGAATAGAGATTTGTTTTCACTTTTTACTGTACCTAATTTGTTTTTAATACATTATAAATACAGTCCAATCATACCGGAAAATTATAATTAACTCGGGTAATACCCCTAACATCGTACCAACAATGAAATCTGAATTAAACACAAATAATAGCGATAACTTGAATAGGAGTCTACCAATGTATTAAAAACTTGAGGAAGTAAGTACAGTGGTAAGTGAAACATGTATGATGTGCGCAGCAAATATTTGCTATTGCAAAAGAGCAGTTTAAAATTTAAAAAAATAACTATATAGCAAAATTTTCAGATACACCATTTTTGCTTTGTACCCAGAGGTACAAAGCAAAAATGGTGTATATCAGAATATATTTTGAAATTTATATGTATGAACCTACTTGGTTTATTGCGTCGTTTATAATCTGACCCAGCATTAAACAAGCATTCAAGAAAGAACTCTTGTAATTTGCTAATATATGATAGCCATGGAAGCACCCATTACACCAAAACATCAGGCCCTTTGTAATATATCTAGCTTAGTAGAAAGTAAGGTGCATGGTCTAGTGTCATTCTCCTCCCTGGCGCAACTTGTAAAGCAGCTACCGTAGAGTACGCCTTGAGAATACGACATTAATTACGACGAGACCAGCCAAGCCGTCTGTTCCCCGCCATTAACAAAACAAACACGGAGGGCGATTGTGTAGTTTGAGGAGAGGGTGCTAATTGCTCTGCGCATGCTCTTGATGAGATCGCGTGATGGCACTTGGACCAGACTTACTCTCCTACAAGATAAAACATACCTTCCCAACGGTGCCATGTTTTTAAACAAGATCGTGACCGGGGGATATTGGCTCCATTAAACAAGATCACGTAGAAGATGGAGCTCCCTGAGGGATGGCTCGGGACGACCGAAGGAGCTCTTGATCTTGAAGGCAGTTCATCACCTCCTTATCTGATGTCATGGCCACTGGCGATGGTTCCTCCGATGGACTGGAACCAATTTGATGGTCTTTAGAATCGTCCGCAGTTTATTATGTCTTGCGCAAGATAAATCTTAGTCGGAAAAAACAATATTTCACATCGACTAGTCAGGGCTTGTTAAAAAGTTGGTATTTTTAAATTAACCTGAATTTTCCTTCAATAGAAGTTACTTGTTTTTAAGAAAATAAATCAAATCAGACAAAAATCACTGAATTTTACATGGAAGACGATACAGATGTTCCAATTACAGATATTATTGCGAAAGGAAATGGTACAACACTAGATAATAACATTACTGAATTCTTCAGATACATAACTCATACGGTTATCTACACCATAGAGGCTTTACTGATAAAATAAACAAAAACATTACCAGAATATGACCTTACCAATATTAGTACACGTTTATACAATAACAACAACTATCTTACATGAAAGACAAAATAGATAAAGTGGAAAAGCAAAATAAAATATATAGGCTTGAATGCGAAAACTGTGTAAAATATATTTTTATTTTATACCAGATCGGCCTGGTGGGCCTTAAGTGGTTGATACAACCTTATATTACATTATAAAAAAATATATTCTGGAGAAACATTAAAAGCACTGAATACTTTTTATGTTCATAGATTAATATTTGAATTTATGGAAATTAGAAAAAATGTACTTACTCTCAATTATCCTCACAAATGAAAGGACTAATTTTTTTTTGTTATTACTTTTATCCAAATATTCCTTCTTTTATCATTTGGAAAAACGAAGAAAATAATGGCAGCGTCCCACAGTCTCTCTCTGTATGACCAAGAGCCTAGCATCTCTTACTCTAACTGGCCCTTTATTGATTTTCGCTATCATATTTAAACAATTATTTGAAACCGAATAATTTTTTTTTTAAATATTTATTTTTTGCCCCTCAGAATAAGTAATATTTTATACATAACCTTTCCTTTCAAAACTGGTAATTTATATAATACTAACTGACCCACCAATGTTTTGCAATTGTTATATTAGAGGATCCACATTTATCTAATGAACAAAATTGATAGTTTGTTATGATTTATTGCATTTAATTAAAATTAAATATACTTTATTATTATGACTTAGTAACATAAATCAAACCAATACATTTGATAAGGAACGAAAATGAAATTTGTGCTCTCAGACCGACTAACATCTCAATGTGTGATAAAATGCTAACTTGGCTGTATCATCGTTAAAGCTGGTCACATTTAGGTGATTTTTTCCCATTAATTAAGACAATTTGACTATATATGATATTTTCATATATATATACTACATAAAATATGAATAGTTTTTTTAATAACAACCCTCACTGTGCATCAAATTTTTAAAAATCTTGAAACTATTGAGACCGCCTGACCTATCAAAATGAGGTAAAAGATTTTTTAGAAATGAAAAAAGTTGATATTCATTTAGACCTCAAGAAACTCTTAAATACAAATTTTCGAAAAAATTGGAAAATAAAATGTTTTAGCCCAAAACTTTCGCCCAGCATTAGTTTGTTTTGATTCTTCGATTTCTTTAAAAAAAAAAAAAAAAAAAAAATAGAAATAAATTCAACACTACTCAATCAATCTACACCAAAACTTGGCAGTAGTTTAGGGCTCTATAAACTGCACCAAAGAGACTCTACAAACCGGGTCTAATAAAACTAATTTGAACAAAACTTTTATTGAAACTAATATTTCGCCCTTTTAAAAGGGTTCCCTAATAAGGGAATTCTAAATGTAGTTGATGCTGGTTTAAGAGCATGCATTCAGCTTTCCAACAGTTGTATTAACATAGGAATTGGATAAAATGCAGAGGGGTTATGAATGATTATATCAACAATGCAACATATATCCTTGCAGAATAGTATTTAGCAGTTTGAGAAGACATTAAATCTGAATATGATTTGCTTTTCAAAAAACAAATAACCATTTGTTCACCCCAATCTACATTATGTTTTTATAATTTTTGTAAATATAATATAGCTTAATGGAATGAGTGATATTTATTTCTTTTTCCTCGGAAAGAGACGTACCGATTGGTTTACAATCACTATGAAAAAAAAGTATACTTTCCGAGCTACCAACCAAAAACGCTTAATTTTGTTCATAACTTTTTTTTCTGCTTGATTATTCAGGGATTTCATTATGTTTTAATCCTCACGGGGGACATTTTGAAAAAAAACTGCACGTTAATCGATCATAAGTTTATTGTGGGCAAATATTCGACCATTCCCTTTTATATGTATAGATAATTTTTTTTTTTTTTTTTTTTACTTTATTAAGTTTATTCACAACTGTAAAAGTATTTTTACAACCAGCGAATGAGATGTAGAGAGAGAGAGAGAGAAGAG